>NC_060139.1:741609492-741913353 GCF_021461385.2 Schistocerca piceifrons
GCAGTCGTTGGTGGTCATTTCTTTCATACAATCTACATATTTTCGTGGAAGGGCGTGTTATTTCAGCCAGAGGAGCAGATTTTTCTGTGTGACTTTCTTTGTCTCACGCCCTTCTTAAAATTACGATGTCAAAACTAGTAACGCACATATTTCTATGTTCGTCCTATCACACTTCTGTTGTTCCAAATTATACAGGTGTACAGGGTGCGCAATGCTACTTTTTTCATTCTTCGAAGAATGCTGACATACATTAAAGTAAAGTACGTCGTAAGAGGCCGTTGCTTTTTATAGTGACCTGCCGTAAAAACGGCAGAACAAAAGGAAGTAATAGAGTTAAATGTAACACTTTGAGAGCGTTTTATTCCTTCCAAATTATCACAACTGACTCAGTAATTCCACCTTCAGCACATAAAGAAGGTATCGCGAAGGGATTGTTCGACCTGGCCAAAATTTCTTGGCTTGTCGAAAGCACATGAAAGTCATTGCCTGCATCGGTTTGGACACACCAAATTTTTGACGCAGCCCCCCAGAAAGTATCTTTGCTGAAATGCGTTCCAAAGGTTTATCAACACGCTATTAAGAGGGTGTTCGTAATAATTTCTCTCACCAGCGTAAGTGCGAAGGCTTTTCCTGCCAATGTCTGTTTCATTAAAATCGTTTTGGGCATTATACTGTGTCACTGCAGAACTGACGCCATTATTAAACGGACGTTTCCACTTTGCTGGATGTCACTAGGCAGCCGCGCGGGATTAGCCGAGCGGTCTGAGGCGCTGCAGTCATGGACTGTGCGGCTGGTCCCGGCGGAGGTTCGAGTCCTCCCTCGGGCATGGGTGTGTGTGTTTGTCCTTGGGATAATTTAGGTTAAGTAGTGTGTAGGCTTAGGGACTGATGACCTTAGCAGTTCAGTCCCATAAGATTCACACACATTTTTTTTGTCACTAGGCAGTTCAATGTCCAGATGCCTGTGATACCCTCGCAGATGATATGCAGGCAACAGCGAATCGACAGCTTATATTTCGATGCAGGAAATCGTTGCCGATTAGCAGTTGTCTGCCAATCATCTCATAAGGCATCATTGGCAGTAGTGCTCCATCCAGCCACCACTCCACAGGTATGTTTGCTTCGAACTGCCCAATGAAAGTCAGTGAAGTCGAAACTTCTTCCTACAATGACACGGTAGTGTGCGAACGCGAACAGTTTCGCCTTTTCCCGCGACACCGGACCACAATAATCTATCCTTTGTCAAAGTCGAGTTAAGTCTAGTTTCCCCATTTGCGGTCCGTGTCGTCGGCGTTAATTTCGTTTTTCCTTCGTGTATATACTCTCCTTACCGCGTCATAATGCTTTGGCTCATCAGTGCGTATGATAAGCACCGTCGCTCTGTTTAAAGACGACCCAACCGAGCCCGACCGACCGTCATATCACCCTCTGTTAATGGCGTCATTTGGACCTGGTATGGAAGAGTGTGGTCAACACACTCCCGGCCGTTGTCGGTTTAGCAGACCTGGTGCATCTATCACTCTGTCAAGTTGTTCCTCAATTGGAATCAGGAGGCTGAGTGCATCCCACTCCTGTCCTCTCACCATGTAAAAACTCCTAGCAGTATCGAGATTCGAACCCGGGTCCGCCGCATGGCACGCACCAGGCTGACCACTCAGCTACAGAGGCGGACATCAATGTATACCAATACGTAATTGCCGTGTGACGTCATCGTTAATTTGCACCTATATAATCAACTGTCGCATGGAAATCATAATATAAGAAGTAACTTGACAGTCAGTATTACCAAATCACTCAGTTTATCCCGATTCTACCCGGTTCTAACTATGTATTTCAATCCACGGATGCTAATTTATAAAACAGTACAAATACAGACCTTAGGACTTCCATGTCACGTTGTTCTGTGATGTCAACTATCATCTAAAGGACTGAAATCGAAAATGGGCATGAACTGGCAGAGGGTAAAGTAGGTTGGCAACACTTCAGGCGACCGTGATGCCTGATGTGTGATATCATGAAAAATCGTTCTGGAGATGACTACTCACAACTTTTGAAAAACGTTTAATACTTTTGTGAAATTCCTACTCACAATGCAGCTGCGGAAAGATTATTTTACTTATTAAATATATATTGGTCTGATGAAAGAAATAGACTTTCTGTACAATATGTAAAGAATTTGTCAAAAATCTCACTTTTTCTCAATACGAAGGTAACATCAAATCCAAGAAAGAGATACATAAGAACGCCGAGTTAGCGAGAAATACGCTTTTGTAAGACAGTAGCTACTGTAGTTCACAAAATATATATTGTAAAACAGCATGGTTTTTTCATTTTGAAATATGGTATTCCTATTGATAATGTAACTGATACCTTCGTCAGACCAATTATGTCCTTCATAACGCCGACTGGATATGCGCAACATAGAAAAAAAAAAAAAAAAAACCAAGGCGGAAAGTGAAGTGTATAGTGTAGCGGAACAGCGCTATGTGGTAAGCTTTCTTGCAAAGAAGAACGCGGAACCGGCTCGTATACAGAGAAGATCGGCAGCAGAATGCAAGAACCAACGATCGTTAAAAGCAAAAGTAAACGAATGGCGATAAGACTTTCAATAGGGCCGAAAGACTGAAACAGTAATTTTTGATGTAAAGACTGTCACTCCGCTCAAGATTAGCCGACTTGCACCTTGCGAGACATAATGGTGTGCCCTACTAACTACCATCGAAAGCATCATTGGTAATCAAATACTGCGAACAGAACTGAACAAATGAACATTGGTGAGGAAGCGTGTGTGGCTCCGGATGATGACGAGCGGCTGCCTGCTTCAGTCAGCTGGCAGTGCATGGCGAGGGGGCGGCCGAAGGCTGAGGGCAGGTAAGAATAGGAGCGGCGGGTATTTGCCAACCTCGGCGGCCAATTTGCGAAAGCCGCGCTGGCCGACAAACACTGGCCGGGCTGGGCTGCGCTGCGCTCGGCAAATAGCGGCGTGACGTCACAAGGCGTGACGCAACGCCGGCCACTGGGACACGCCACAGCCGCGGCCGCTGCTGCTCTGTTCTAGGAGCTGCCGCCATTGTCCGCAATCACTGCACTTCTCTCGCTGCATACGACTCTTCTTCGGTCCATACCCGACATCGGAGTGCTAACGGACACAAATGACACTTTGACGCATGCGGACTCTCTTGTCACAGCGGCTCACGAAGCTATGACGTAGCTTCTCAATAGCGCCCAACAACGTTTCTGGAGGGCTCGTGGTTTCGAGAACCTATTCAAGTTTATTTTTACTTGAAGAAATTCATTTTTTGCCATAAGCCGCTTTTAGTGAAAAATGATTTACTGGCGAATAGATTCGACAGGACGTACCGTTTTCAACACGACCTACAAAACAGAAGGAATACCACAAGAAAAGAGGAAGTTTATAATTATTTTACGTCATATCCAAGTTATGTTGGTCAAGAACAAGCACATCTAAAGCTGGAAGAAAACTCCATCCAAATGGCAGCAGTGTATACAACGCACCACTTATGTGTGGAAAACGAACCTACACTGTATTACTCTGCAGCGTATAATCCACAGACACTCCTCTACAAAACTGATCTGCACAGAGTACATACGAGACGTTACATAAAATGCGACGGTTGGAACTTTAATAGTGGCAACTATTTGTTTACAGCTCGCACAGAATAGATACGGGTTTCAAAGTTTTACTGAGCTTCAAAGTATTCACCAGCATTGTGTATAACCAGTTGCCAGTGATGTGGAAGCCGTAGGATACTCTTAACAGTGCCATTTGTGCTGACAGTTCGAGCGGTGCGGTCTATTTCCCGACGAATTTGTAGCAGTTCTGATGCGAATGCCGCGAAGTGTTTCCTCCCGTTTAGAAATCGAGTTGAACTTACGAGGGCTTAAGTCAGGGGAGTGCAGTAGGTGATATAGCCCCATCAGTCAGACAAATCAGTAACAGTTTGCATTCTACGTGCTTGAGCATTGTCCTGCAAAATGATGGTCAGGTCCTGCAGAAAGTGTCATCACTTCTGTCTCTAAGCTGGTCGTAGGTTGTGTTCCAAAAATGAACAGCATAGAGACAGAAATGATGACACTTTTTGCAGGACCTGACCATCATTTTGCAGGACAATGCTCAAGTACGTACAGTGCAAGCTGTTACTGATTTGCTTCACTGATGGGGCTGCTAAGTGCTATACCACCTACTGCACTCCCCTGATTTAAGCCCTCGTGAGTTCAACTCGATTTCTAAACTGAAGGATTCGCTTCAGAACTGTTACAAATTCGTCGGACAATAGACCTCGCCGCTCGAACGGTCATTGCTAAGAGTATCCTACGACTTCCACATCGCTGGCAACGGGTTATACACAAAGCTGGTGACTACTTTGAAGGTCAGTAAAACGTTGAAACACGTATATATTTTGGAAGAGCAGTAAATAAATAGTTGCCACAATTAAAGTTCCAACCCTCGTAATATTACGCCTTCTTAGTGCTGTCATACGTTCTCCGCACTACATAACACAAGTACGTCATATGTTACGTTTACGCTATGTTCTATACGTGCGGAAAAAATGCGAAAATTGTGTAAATGATACTGGCACTCCCCAACAATGGTTAATGTATAATCAACCGCACCATGAACTTTCCATTGTGTTCTCCATGTCTAACTTGTTTGTACGTGTGAGTAAACTGCCGAGCTAGCGAGGATTGTAAAGATTCTGAGCTCATAATGTGAAAAACCTTAATCACTGATTAGTATCATAGAAATGTGACGAGTCGCAAAAACATCTCTGACGCTGTGATGAGACCACAGAATAAAAAACAAAGCCCCTTTCTGTGGTGTTTAAAAATCTAATCAAACTGTTTCAGGTTCGGTATTATTCGGCGACAGTACAGAGCTTAATGACGGCCGAACTCACTGAGTGATCTGTTCACATAATAGTCAGAGAACATAGGAGACCACATTAAAATTTTTAGAACCTGAAATGTATTTAAATATGGGCATATTTCACTGGGATTTTATTAACAATGGACGTAGCAACTAATTCCGTGGTAAGCAGACAGGCTTAAATTTGTTTCTGAGCTAAGCGAATCAAATACACACGCATCTCACTGTATCGATAATAGAGGGAGGCAGAGAAAAGCAGAATGTAGCAGCAGTACTTTGTTCTCTTCCTATCTCTTGAGACCGGTGGTCATTTCGGCCCGTGGGGGTGGTGTCCAGTCCAGCACCGCCTTAGCGGCTGGTAACGGCGCCTGTAAGAGCCGCCTTCAGGATGCGTCACGGTCTGGTACGCCACCCGCCCCCATTCCGCGACCAGCGTTTCTCCACTCTTTGACAGTGGCTCTCCATTTCGTCCAGACATGCGACCAGCGAAACCGTACGCAACGCAACTATGGAGAGAAGGCGGTGGCAAGTGCCGGGCGGCACGGGGTGGGGGTAGCGGGTCGGGAAGAGCGGAGGGGAGGGGAGCGGAGCGCCATGTGGGCCGCGGCAAGTGGATCAGTGTGTCAGCCGCGTCACATCCATACCACGCGTTCGCTTTCAGCGTTTACTGTTACTCTGCTCGTAGAGGCTGTAGCAGTCGTCCTATTTTCGATGCACGAGAACGATCCGTGCTTTTTGACAGCTACTTGGAGGTAGGTAGCTCAGTTGCAGAGGCAAAATAACGAAAGAAGTGACGATAGCTCCTTCAGAGATTTTTCAGAAATATTGTCTAAAAGCTAGGACCAAGCCCTTACTTTTATTAAAGATATGAAACGTTCCCCAGTATACCATTACATATTTTATAAAGATATTTTACATAATTCTTTTACAGTGTAATACGACCCTAACAACGCAAGCTGTGTTTTCGTTATGGATAGAAATTTTTTTTCATTTGTTTTGATCTGGAACTTCCCAACCCACACTGGTCAGAACGGATGAGACGCTACAACAACTGGACAAGTAACACATGATATGTGTTAGTGTTATTTAACGAGCGACGCTGTTTCGAGAATATTCAAATCAATGTTGGCAGGCCAGCATTTTAATCCAGCTCCTTCCATACACGGATCTGCCACTACTATGCCTCTTTCTGCATCGACGAGTGCGACGTGCACTCTGCGAGTCCGCTCGCACCGTAATCGCATTTCCATCGCTCAGCACCGAAGTCCCTCTAATACGCATAATAAGAGGAAAAGACGTGAGTAACTCAACGTACTGTGTGCGAGGAGAACTAGGTCAATCAGAAATTCGTCTTTTGAAAGAAGTAAATCTCATGTCTGCAATGAGATCGTTGCAGAAAAAGCGCTACCTCAAACAGACAAGAGTGCAGAAGTAAAATCCTACTTGATGGAACTGCTCCGAAAGTGAAATGGCAGAAAACCTACAGCAGGGTAACTTCTACGCAGTAATAGCTTAGTCCATTTAAACTGATACCGAAATCGAGTAAGCCTGATATTAAGTGCTAGTAATTGTAAGTTAAAGCACAGCATCAAAGATTTACAACACGAATAAACGCGATTTAGAACGTCGCCGAGGATGTCGACAAATTATACGCGTACGAAGGGCAGTCATAAAGTTCTAATTATCACTTTAAAACATTGGGAATTAATTTTTTTGTTCGTTAGCAGATACGTTCCTTCGCCGCAGTGCCATAGCACGTCACTAGATGAAAGGGAAACCTCATTCCCACCTTACAAAAAAGTAGCTACCTATCTTCACAAAGTAGAAAATAATCAAGAAAAAATGGTAAAAAATCAAATCATAACTAATACTATGTTAAGTACGTACCTATGCACATAAAATATTTAGAGCGACTAAAATTGTTTTTATAAAGAAAGAGAACCACATTAAAAAGACTGAAATCACGCTTGAAGTGTTAAGGCCGGCTGAAGTTGCGCCATTGTCACACTGTCTCGTCTCTTCTCGCTGTGTGCTACGGTATTGTGACACCGAAATGAAAAATGGTTCAAATGGCTCTGAGCACTATGGGACTCAACTGCTGAGGTCATTAGTCCCCTAGAACTTAGAACTAGTTAAACCTAACTAACCTAAGGACATCACAAACATCCATGCCCGAGGCAGGATTCGAACCTGCGACCGTAGCGGTCTTGTGGTTCCAGACTGCAGCGCCTTTAACCGCACGGCCACTTCGGCCGGCTTGTGACACCGAGAGTACAACGCGAAATAGGACTGCACACATACACTTCCAAACAAACAAACGAACAAACAAAAATAATTACGTTACTTAGATTTTCGGGGAGATAATTATAACTTTATGACTATTTTTCGTACAGAAACTCTAAACCTGATTAACTGAACAGTGATTTCGATCAGTCTTTCCGAATGAGAGAGTACTGTCTGAACTACCGCGCAACCTCAGCCGGCCGTAACACTTTAACCGTGATTTCAGTTTTTTTAATGTGGTTCTCTTTCTTTGTAGAAAACAATTTTAGTCGCTCCAAATATTTTATGTACCTAGGTATGTACGTTACACAGTATCAGTTATGATTTGATTTATTATGGCTCTTTCATTTTTCCATTTTCTCTTGGTTATTTACTACTTTGTGAAGATAGGTAGCTACAATTTCTACAACTTTTTTCATAAATTACATTCAACAGTGCCAAGTCCCGGCATATACTGATTCCTAACTTAGACTGTGTTTTTTAGAGTTCAGTGACTGGAAAAATACCTGCATATGTGTCTAATAGAAGCAGACGAGCCCGCATCTCGTGGTCGTGCGGTAGCGTTCTCGCTTCCCACGCCCGGGTTCCCGGGTTCGATTCCTGGCGGCGTCAGGGATTTTCTCTGCCTCGTGATGGCTGAGTGTTGTGTGATGTCCTTAGGTTAGTTAGGTTTAAGTAGTTCTAAGTTCTAGGGGACTGATGACCATAGATGTTAAGTCCCATAGTGCTCAGAGCCATTTGAACCATTTTTGAAGCAGACGAATTTTGCGGATAACGGGAGGTGATGTTTTATGAAGACTAACTCGGAAGTTGACTCCAGTGATTCATATGCTCCAGATGAAAACGATCTACCTGTGGCAGAAAACGCCACAGACTCAGAAGTATACGAAAACTAACTGCATCAGAATATTTTGTATGAAGAAAGGGCCACCCAATTGAAATCTCAGTTTTGATGGTGACGTTCCAGATACGATAAACACGGAATGTGACCCTCCACATTCAGAAAGTGTTCCAAATTCCTCTGTTAATTTATCTCAGCCCAACCGATGTGATTCTGTTCTTTACTTCCGTATAACACTTCATTATAGAATGATGAAGATTCTTTCTGAATTTGAATAAAAATTGAAATACTCGAATTTCAACATTTTGTTCATTTTAAATTTCAGATAAATTCCAGTATCAGCATTGGCTTACTAATTGTCAGAAAAAAGCGATATTGACCCCACAGTTGGACGTCTAACTCCCTGTCCGCCTCGCAGGCGGATATTCCTTTCTCACTGTTAAGCCGTGAAATGGACGCAGTTGGCCGTACTGGTTATTAACAATGAACTAGTCGTGGTTGTGTATGTTTTGGATTGTTTTTTGCTACAATTTAACATTTCTTTGGCGATTACGTCATTCGAAACCGAGTTTTGACCTGATGAGCACTGAAGTAGAGATTTCGGACGCTGTTCTGAGCAAGGGATCAAGCTGACATCCCCCCCCCCCCCCCCCACAAGGCTTCACAGTGCAAATTTGAGCTCTGAAGAGCGCGCTACAACCTGCACCACCGGAAAGTATCAGTAAAGTCGGTCTCCAGCGACTGAAGCAGGAGGCAGAACCGCCCCGCCACCTGAGGCTATCGGATTCCTTCGCTTCCTGCCTGCGGTCGTGGGGCGAGGACACGGCAGGCAGTCAGCATACCAGAACAACACAGCTCCCCAGGAGCCTCTGGACTGCAGCATTTTCCATCTCAACGGTATTGGGGGACTGCCACATTTCTTTCACAGGCTTTTATTTTGAAGTGACAGAAGCAGAAAATTCGCTTTGACCATCGGAAAGAGACATCTGAGTAGAAACAAATACGCGAAAGTCGCCATAGAGCCCTCGAGAGTACTATACGAGTACAGTGCCCTGCACTGCCGAGCGAGTCAGTGTGCGGTACGGAGGGTGCCCTGCCGGGTTCGCGAAGTGTGCTCCTTAACTATCGCGTCTTAGGCAGCCCGCACTACGCGTCGGACGTTGGCGAATACTTCGCTTCTTGCGCGGGTACACCAAAAATGAGACGCCCCTGTTGGAGATTAGAAATGGAGAGAGTTCGAATCTTATGTTCGGGCCTCATATTTCGCAAATCTCTTACATACGTGCTAACAGGCTTCTTTCCTTCCAGGTGTAGTTCTGCGAAGAAATGTGGCGCTCCGGTAGCTTTATACTCGTCGACTCGTTCTCTCTTACTGAAAAGTACAGAAGTGTAAGGCTAGTCGTGACTTAGTACAGGAGATGAGTACACGATCTCGCTGCTGTAAAGTAGCACTGATAAGGCGAAATGACCGATTGGTGGGATCATATAGCCTTTAACGAAGGTGTGTTTTGTGGGACTATGGAGGGTGTAATACGAAAATCAATTGATGCAAAGTAAACAATTGTAAATGTGTTTATTAGAGGAGGAGTGGTAACTAGAATAAGTTTCACGCTGCAGCCCATGCTTCAGACGAAAATTTCACCGAATGCAAACAAAATGGTTGTATTCTTGTTTATTCCACTTCCACCATGAATAATCTTACGTGCTGCGTCAAATGAAAACTGGACACAGAGCAACGTCACTGTTATATTCCCGCCAGAAAAAAGTGCACTATTTCTGTATTCATTTGGTCATGCAACTTGTGTTTATGGGCTAACAGCAAGTTGATAGCTTTTCATCCATTTCTGTAATTTATTTTAACAATGAATCACCATTTAGAGACTACATTTCATCCTCATCTCATGTTTTCTGGTACTGTCGTTACAGGCTCGGTAGTGCCTGGGGAGTGTGTATTTCATATCAGCGTAATAATTAGACATTCTCTAAATAGATCTTAAATATTAAAGTAAATTAACAGCAGCCTTCGAAAAAGTTTTATCTTTATAAATGTATGTACAAACAAAACAATAATCACTGCTATATTGGTATATAGCTTGCTTCTGTAATTTAGACAGGTCGGTCATTTTGTGACATTTCATCTTGCACTTGAGAATGGTTATAAAGCCAAAATCACGATTGTGTGAAACAGATGAATAGTATTTCGCAGTCTAATGGCGGAAATTACTTTCAAAACCGTTACGCATGTAGTAGGAATGTCACGAGTCCGGGGGTATACTTGCGAACTCGTGCACTCGCTCTCCTTTCTGAGCGAGTCGAGTCCACTTGTACTCAACTACAGGTTCAAGTGACGATAGGGCTACGGTGGAAACTCACTGGTCAAGTCTACGAGCAACACGGAGACGGGGAGTTCGGAGATGAATTCACACGACTCGCTGGCATGTTTAAAGCGGGTATATAGAGCTCATTTTTGATCTCTAGTTTCTGCGAATGTTGAGATCGGCCGGCGGTAGCCTCCGTACACATCCGACGTTACTACTTAACTCTTTGTACGTATCTGTAAGTGGCATTTTTTTCTGGTAGATTTTTTACGAAGACTGCATTCAGCAAAACGGTGGTGAAACTTCCTGGCAGATTAAAACTGTGTACCGGACCGAGACTCGAACTCGGGACCTTTGCCTTTCGCGGGCAAGTGCTCTACCAACTGAGCTACCCAAGCACGACTCACGACCCGTCCTCACAATTTTACTTCCGCCAGTACCTCGTCTCCTACCTTCCAAACTTCACAGAAGTTCTCCTACGAAACTTGCAGGACTAGCACTACTGGAAGAAAGGATATTGAGGAGACATGGCTTAGCCACAGAATGGGGGATGTTTCCAGATTGAAATTTTCACTCCGCAGCGGGAGGTACGCTGATTTTGAAACTCCCGGCAGATTAAAACTGTGTGCGGGACAGAGACTCGAACTCGGGACCTTTGCCTTTCGAGGAACAGAAGTTTCGAAGGTAGGAGACGAGGTACCAAAATTGTGAGGACGGGTCGTGAGTCGTGCTTGGGTAGCTCAGTTGGTAGAGCACTTGCCCGTGAAAGGAAAAGGTCCCGAGTTCGAGTCTCGGTCGGGCACACAATTTTAATCCGCCAGGAAGTTTCAAAACCGTGCACATTCCACTGCAGCGTGAAAATTTCACTCTGAAAACTGTGGTGATTTAACTATTAGAGAACGTACGAATTTTATTGTGGAAAAGATAGGAACTAGTGCTCTACGCATTGGCTAAAAATGCAAATAAGTAAAGCATGATACATGAAAACCTATTGCTTTGATTTTTAACAGGCTGTGTTATTTTTACAGGACACCAGAGAGCAGAAACCAACAGTTCCTGAACATTAAATTGAAGCAAGTGAGGCGACTAATATTGTCTTTAATGTTCATTCCCATACTTTTTCTTTTCCTTTTTTTTTAAAAAAAAGCAGTTTTCATTGTAATTAATTGGTGTTTGATTCAGTTAAACGGCAGAAGGAAAATGTAAATGTTACATTTAACATCTTAGTCCAAATGTTTCAATGAACCGTCGTTGTTCAGCTCGGAAAGACTTTTTACTTTAGGAAAACCATGCTCGTATTTCATGAACATGGTGACGTAGTGCCTCGTGTGAGTGCTGGCAGATTTTCTCGAAACTGGTCGGCCCCCATTCACTATAAAGAAATCGAGGCTACTCGGTAACCCGGTCGCTGCAAGGGATATATGAGACCTGCGCCTAGTAGAATTTCAGCCCATACGGAAATCTGTGAAATGTGCAAACAGTATTCCTGGAAACTAGCTGCTCACTGAATCAGGAACAACTGCAAAACTGACAGTCCTTATCTACGTGAAACGCTCCGTATGCCCGCAGTGAAGTGCTGTTCAGCACTGCTGAAGCCACGTCAACGCCGTCATGCAGACGATTAGCGACGTAGACATCCTGCAGCCGGAAGAAGTGCGCCACCAACAGTCGGCACAGTGTTCCACATACGCATACTCCACTCATTCTACTGGCTTTAACGTTTAAGTCCTACTTTTCCTTCCTTCTTGTATACTCTGTCGTACTATGAAAAATGATGTTACGCAGGGTCACCTTGTTTCTTATTACGTAAGTTATTTTAGGGTGCATACCCTACTCTTTTAAAGAGTATCTCATTTAACATACAATTTTATAATCCTCATATATCCTCCATTTGGCAGCTGTGACAATGACATGCAGAATCACAATTAGAAAGAAAAAGGTTTTCCTGTTTTAGTCACATGCAGAGCATGCGCCCATGTCGCGCTAACAGTAAGACGAGAAGTTCTGTACTGCTTGTCACTTGTAAACATGGAGACCTCTGGCCTTTTGGTTAGTATGATAATGTATCTTATGTACTTTACATGTACCCTATGCTGATGCGCAGGTTTGAACCATATTTTATTTTATAGTTATTCTGAAGTACGCTCTTTCAAGTAGAAGAAAAACAAGTTTTGAATTCCGTGTTTGTAATTTGGTTTTTGTGTTTTCCATTGTATTTTCTACTGGTCCGGTCATAAGTAAATTTTTGTGATTGTGTCAGACAGAAAATGAAAGAAATTATGATTACTTGCGATTGTAAAAAACTGCAGTTCTTGCTCGCGTATTGCAGTCTTCTTCATCGGCGGTTACTATATAGAAGGTAAAATAGTTGGCGTGCAAGTTGCAGAGTTCGAATGGGGGGGATTAGTGGACCCCTCGACGATCTGTTCTGGGCGCAGCTTACAGGACACCACTGCAGAGACGCCCGCCGGGCAGGAAGTGCTCGGCCGCGCCGTATCATCTATTTCTCGTTGCGTGGCAAGTACCAGGCTACCCAGACACTTGCTGGAGCTGTGTACTGCCTGTGCGCCAAACGAAAACACTGTATGAGCGAAAAAACTGGAGAGGCGTTCTGCCTTATGCAAGACATCGTTTTATAACTCTGTCAATACCCAGGCATGTTTCAGCGCTTTACGTGCTAAGTTCGGGAGGGAATTTTGCTCATTTTTGTGCGCTGCCCGCTCTTACACCACACACACAAGCTAAGCATCTCAGACATAAGTCGGGAGCTACACGCCAAACAAACACCGAAACAAATGACCACCACTTAGATATAACTCAACATGAAATGGCACCGGAAACCTTGTACTTTGCTGACAAGTTATACAAAATAGTGTGTAGCAGCAAGAAACGACAACAGCAAAAGAAATACGCCCTTTAACACTTCAAAAAACAAACGAAGCAGGACCACAACATAAAGGAAAACCGTAACTAACATGGAAAATGACGTGATAAATGGTGATTATCAGTCAGAAATTAACGGTAAAGAGGAAAATAGAAAACGATTTTTTGGGGTGATAAGTTCCTATGGGACCAAACTGCAGAGGCCATCGGTCCCTAGGCTTATACACTACTTAATCTAACTTAAACTCACTAACGCTAGGACGACCGCGGTAGCCAAGCAGTTCTAGGCGCTTCAGTCCGGAACCACGCGGCTGCTACGGACGCAGGTTCGCATCCTGCCTCGGGCATGGATGTGTTTGATGTCCTTAGCTTAGTTAGGTTTACTTAGTTCTAAGTCTAAGGGACTGATGACCTCAGATGTTAAGTCCCATAGTGCTTAGAGCCATTTTTTGTCTAACGCTAAGCACACACACACACACACACACACACACACACACACACACACACACATGTCCGAGGGAGGACGCGAACCTTCGACGGGGGGCAGCCGCGCGAACTGTGGCGATTCATTGTTTGCGCAGATGACAAGCAGTAGAATGGATGGTAGTTATCCAGCTACCAGCGTACACAACTAACAGCGTTATATGAGATATGTAAACAAATATATTTATCCGTATAATTTCCAAGTTTAATATAATATCAAAACATTTAAGCAAAGCGTAGACGAACAAGTATAATGCCTAAACTGAGTGACATGTGTCTTAACTGTATACTAAACTAATGTAAAATATTTGATCCTATTAATTGCTTTTTTTGCAAAGCAAATAGTTTTAAGCAAAAATTCACATAATCCACACAAGAGTTTAACATGTAACAATTTTTCAGAATGAAAAGTTAACAAAAAGCCGATAAAGACAGCATATGTCCGGGTAATAACAAAATTGTAAAACAGTGTCTTGCATGAGGCGGCATCCCTCTCCAGTTTTTTGTTTCCAAGCACGTAAATATGAGGAGCTGTAACATCTGAAAGATGTCTATAGGAACAGGTCACAGGCCGGCTGTACGCAGGCACCTGGTACTGTCACGAGCTGCAGTACGAGAACGAGCTGGAGGCTGCGGCGGGGCTGTGGTTGGTTTACGGACAAGACGGAACAGGAGCCGGGAGACGGCCACGGCCGAGGGCCGCCCGTGTGACTCAGCTGACTGTTGGGCACCGCACAGCGGCGCTCGGCCCGCAGAACCGCTACGGACGCTTGCAATGCTTGTCGCGTCTCTAAACCAGCAGCCCACGCCGACACACCGCCACGGTACCGGCACTTGACCGCCGAACCTTAGCGAGCCGTCCTACACCTCGAGAAGTTTCAAGGCTTGACACCGTGTGACTCTGAAGTTGTGGCATCGTCTGTATTTCAAGGTTAACATCGCACTGCTGTTGCTGGAGCACTCGCTCAATTGGACAACAGTAATTACTTCTTAAACTGATCATACTGGAGTTCGCCTGAAACCAGTGTGGGCAACAGCGGAAAGTCAAACTCACGATAGTGCTCCAGTGTATCATTCCTTTCTTATCCAGTGGTCGGCAAACCGCGGCTCACCGGCGGCATGCGGTCGACAAAGCCATTATTGCTTTCGTAATGAAACACGGAACGACACTAAGAGACTTTACCGGTTTTTTCAATCAGCTGTCTCCCTTACACACACTGTGGCAGCGCTCCGTTTGCATCAGTCCTCTTTGCCTCGATTCACAGAGATTTTATCTTTGCGAGGTTGAAAATTGTTAATTGGATACCATATTACTGTGAAATTCGGCAACTATCACAAAGACAGATGCTATTAGCAAGCATATACGAAGAAAACACAAGAAAAATTAATTCAGTTTTACCTCCATTGTTCACGCTTAACAATACTGCAAAGGCAATTGCTATTTATTGTGGATAATAAATAATTTGCAAATTCGACCGAACAGTAACCGGGAACTACTGTGTCAGTGAAATTATAAATAGAAACTGAAATTCACTTTGCAACTTACGATAGCGTTGTGCAGTGTTGTCGGTTTGTCGATGTGCCGCCAATCAAGGGAATGCATCCACTGTGTTCCGCATACGCTGTCTGCTGCAGCTACGGCAGGGGTGTACAGTTCTCTCCAACCGCCAGACGAGCTAAGAATTTGGCAATTTTCAAACTTTTTTAAATGAGTGCAATGTGTCTTAGCAGCTACAATTTTGGCATTACTTTTCTTTCGGTGTATTCCTTCTGTATAAAAATTTCAGGGCAGGTTTCGATATGTCGGATTGAACTGTTCCCTTGTTCTTCCACCGAGCGAGGTGGCGCGGTGGTTAGCACACTGGACTCGCATTCGGGAGGACGACAGTTCAATCCCGTCTCCGGCCATCCTGATTTAGGTTTTCCGTGATTTCCCTAAATCGCTTCAGGCAAATGCCGGGATGGTTCCTTTGAAATGGCACGGCCGATTTCCTTCCCCATCCTTCCCTCACCCGCGCTTGCGCTCCGTCTCTAATGACCTCGTTGTCGACGGGACATTAAACACTAAACTCCTCCTCCTCCTTGTTCTTCCACTGTAAATCACTGCTTCAGTTTCTTCATTTTTACATCATATCAAATAACAGTTTGTTGACATTTACTACAGTGCTGCTCTTTCCTGTGTACAAGTAATATATTTTTTTCTTCTTATTTATTTTTCTTATCGGAAGCGCATAGCCTAACCAAGTTGTGTGCGTGTGTTCTTAGAAACATACGGCCCGCGAGCAAGGCGTAGCATAATTGACGAAGAACAGCTTGGAATACGTGCGGTGTAGAAGTGCGTGGCAGTTGACTAGGCCGAGTGGTTCGCCTTGCTGTCGACGGAGGCTACGCGCCGGCGCCTGCCCACTGGGTGACGGTCGCGACACACTTGCACAGCTCCCGCCTGGCCCTCACGCATACACTGGTCAGCCACAACATTATGACCACCGACCTACTACCGATGTAAGCCCGCCCACGCGATAGCAGCGCCACCTGACAGGAATGACTGCTTGTCAAGCGCAAGCACGTGCATGTAGTATCAGTGAGCGAGCTGTCCGTGCGTAGTACGAAGAAGGCGCGCGATCGATCGAGGGCAGATTGTGATGGCCCAGAGGCTCGACACGAGCATTTTGGAAACTACACGACTTGTCGGGTGTTCGAGGAATGTTGTGGTCAGTGTCTCCAACACAAGGTGAAACCAAGTCCAGATGTCGTGGGGTTGGGAGTCTGACGTCGTAGACTGGGCAGACTGGTAAAAGAGGAGAGGCGGCGAACTGTGGCGGAACATTATACTTAAATGCTCGATAGAGTGTGTGTCTGAACGCACAGTGCTCAAAAAACTCCTAAAGATGGGCCTCCGCTGCCGACGACCTATACGTGTGCCAATGTTAGCTCAGCTATCTGAAACTTTCGGCTATCAGATTAACGCAAGCAATAAAAATTTAAAGGGAAGATCAGTTTGGATTCCGTAGAAATGTTGGAACACGTGAGGCAATACTGACTCTACGACTTATCTTAGAAAATAGATTAAGGAAAGCCAAACCTACGTTTCTAGCATTTGTAGACTTAGAGAAAGCTTTTGACGATGTTCACTGGAATACTCTTTTTCAAATTCTGAAGGTGGCAGGGGTAAAATACAGGGAGCGAAAGGCTATTTACAATTTGTACAGAAACCACATGGTAGTTATAAGAGTCGATGGGTATGAAAGGGAAGCAGTGGTTGGGAAGGGAGTGAGACAGGGTTGTAGCCTATCCCCGATGTTATTCAATCTGTATATTGAGCAAGCAGTAAAGGAAACAAAAGAAAAATTTGGAGTAGGAATTAAAATCGACGGAGAAGAAATAACTTTGAGGTTCGTCGATGACATTGTAATTCTGTCAGACAGCAAAAGACTTGGAAGAGCAGTTGAACGGAATGAGCAGTGTCTTGAAAGGAGGGTATAAGATAAACATCAACAAAAGCAAAACGAGGATAATGGAATGTAGTCGAATTAAGTCGGGTGATGCTGCGGGAATTAGATTAGGAAATGAGACGCTTAAAGTAGTAAATGAGTTTTGCTATTTGGGGAGCAAAATAACTGATGATGGTCGAAGAAGAGCGGCGTAGACTGGCAATGGCAAGGAAAGCGTTTCTGGAGAAGAGAAATTTGTTAACATCGAGTATAGATTTAAGTGTCAGGAAGTCTTTTCTGAAAGTATTTGTATGGAGTGTAGCCATGCATGGAAGTGAAACGTGGACGATAAATAGTTTAGACAAGAAGAGAATAGAAGCTTTCGAAATGTGGTGCTACAGAAGAATGCTGAACATTAGATGGGTAGATCACATAACTAATGAGGAGGTATTGAATAGAATTGGGGAGAAGAGGAGTTTGTGGCACAACTTGACAAGAAGAAGGGATCGGTTGATAGGACATGTTCTGAGGCATCAAGGGATCACCAATTTAGTATTGGAGGGCAGCGTGGAGGGTAAAAATCGAAGAGGGAGGCCAAGAGATGGATACACTAAACAGATTCAGAAGGATATAAGTTGCAGTAGGTACTGGGAGATGAAGAAGCTTGCACTTGATAGAGTAGCATGGAGAGCTGCATCAAACCAGTCTCTGGTCTGAAGACCGCAACAACAACAACAGTTCATTTTTTGCTGTGTTTTACCATCTACCTTAGCCAACTAAAGTCGATAACTGTCTTCGCCAGCTTCCTTGTGTTGGTAGCTGATGTAGCGAGAACTGGTGTGTAGACGGTGCTAAGAGGAGAGCATACGTATAAATGTTTACCTTTCAGCTTGGTCCGCATTGCCACTTATACAACTGAGTACGTTTCCTCCCGTACAGCGCTGTATTTGCTCTTCTGCGTTCCCGATGCTCTGCCGACATTGGCAAATACACAAATTCTGACGGAGTAAATGGAACTAATAATTGCCAGAGTAACCGAGCAGTTGCATGCAACCCATCAGGCAGGTATAACTTCATCTATTAACAGCGGCAACCATCAGACCAATCATTTCAGCACTCGCATGGTGTCAGAAAGAAAAGGACTGAAAAATTAAAATCACTTTTGACGGCGAACGTGGTTTATCCCAAACGTGTGTGTGTGTGTGTGTGTGTGTGTTCACGTAGCAGATTAGAGAAAAGAAATATCTCGAGACATCTATACAGTGTCGTCACGTCCTGACCCTCCGCATAACGAACATTTACTAACGGAACAATTCCAATAAGCGGCGTTATGCTGGTGAAGGCGGCACAATTCGGAGATCACACAGACTCAAACTAAGGCTGGTGCTGAATTGTCTCAGACCTGGAACGACTCATTCGTGCTCCGGTGTTACCGCACAAACGCGCGGCTACCCGCAACTGGCGTTGCTTAAGCAGCAACCTAGCCTTGACGCGGCTGTTGGCGAAAGACGGATCCAGCCGGCACTTGCTGTGTAACGAGGTGAGGCGAAGCGAGCTGAAAGGAAAAGTAGCGCAGGGGTTTCTCCTGCCGGCTGGAGGTGCAGGTAGGTGTGGCGCCTGCGGAAGGGCCCCAGAAGGCCTCGGCGGAAGTGTAATCAGCTGGCTTCCTGGGGCTCTGCTGCGGCCACTGCCTGTGTCTGATGCGGGACGGTGGTCACTGCTACTGCTGTTGGGGAATACGAAGAGAGCTGACCGCGTCGTCTACCGTCGGCTGGTCCACTTGTAGACGGAACCTTCACTTGCAGTATCAGAGAGAAGATGATATACTGTATATACAGGGTTAATGGGTATAACTGTAAATCTTTCTCTTGTTGACTGACGGCAGCGTACTGAACAACATCACATCAGTATGTACGTCATTTGCAGACTAATACGTTTTTAGGTTGGTTAGTATTTCCAAGTGCATGTGGCAAGAGCAAGTCGTCAATAGTTATTTTCCCCTGGGCAGCAGGAATGCACGCGTGGACACAAAGTGGTTAGTCTACACGAACAGTGGTGCAGTATGACTGTGCCGAATACATCAGGTCGTAATGTTAGTGATTTGTCTGTGGGAAGATTGTTCGACGCAGAGAAAAAGCAGCCAACACACTGACTTGTGCACGTATTAAGGTGGTTGTTGTTGTTGTTGTGGTCTTCAGTCCTGAGACTGGTTTGATGCAGCTCTCCACGCTACTCTATCCTGTGCAAGCTTCATCATCTCCCTGTACCTACTGCAGCACCATATATAAAAATATCTGCACTTATAGCCATCAAATTTTATAATTTTTTTACTTCGACACCGGGTTTCGTTGATTGGTGCGATTTTTAGCTATCTCTGTTGGTATTACCTTTTGGGTTTGTATTGGTATCGGCGTTTAAAATTGAGCTGTATTGTTCGAGTGATGATTTCGACATCTAGTTTCGTTAGTTCTCACGACTTGTGGCTTTTTGTACTGCTATCGATTTTCTGCTTTTTGTTTAGGTATCGGCGTTTTGTGTTGGATCACCGAAAAGTTATGTTTTCAATTTCCTCTTGATATTTTTAATACTAATTAAAATAATCTCTCTTACTAAAATTTGGTACCGAAGCCTGCGAAGAAAAGAACAAAGGGAAAGATTAGGTCCACGGAGAAGATTTTCGAGAAACGTAAAGCTCGAAAATCACGAATACTTACTTTCCACTAAGCCCAGCAAACAGGCAAGGCGCAGCATTTTCTATAACAATTTAGGAAACAGATTTATTTGCTTATTGTCGTTCATTTATCTGTATCTCAGAAACGCAATGATGTACAGAAGACTAGCTGGAGGGTTTCACAGGCAACCTACAATTTGTCCCCTAATAACAACGACAGTGTGCCGTGAATTCTTTCGGAAACTTTGGGCTTCACACAGATCAGAGCCGTTCTGATTATGGAAGTATTGACATTAGCATAATGTGAAGACATTGTTTGATCTAACATGAATATGGAAATAGAATCATACTAGGGAAAAATGTGGCCTACTCTAGAACAGTAAACAGGCTAAAACGTAGAAATGTTGAACAAAAAGTTGTAAATATCATACAATAATAAATAATTTACTTCAATTTTGTATTTAACCGCAATAGTACGCAGGAATGCCACGCCGCATTTTAGCTAAACTTTTGCAACCGACAAAAATGATAAAAGAAACACTATCAGCCTGTGAGTCTGGCTGTCGCGATCGAAACCGATCTGGCCGGATAAACTCGCTAATAAGCCATTGATTGCTGGCATTGCTTTGTAGACTAATGAAGATTACTCGTCATTGTCTACAACACATTGCGAATAAAATTAACGATTATTTTAATTTACAAATTAGATACAAGTAGATGTTATCTGTTGTGTAGCGTCCACGTAGTCAGCAGTATGACGTAAAATTATTTATTTATTTTCTGTTATATCCCTCGAAGATATCTAGCGGAGGGCTACGACTATCATCTTAAGTAGCTGTGATTGAAGTACTAGTTTACCGGAAACGCTTTGTAATGTGTCTGACCTTTACGACTGTCACGTAAAAGCACTTGTTTATGTTCACCCAAACATGACAAACCACCTACTTTTTGTTATTTTTACCTAGACGAAACCGTAGTTTTTACTCATACAGCTGTATATTTAATATTGTGTGAGAAAAACTTGTGATAGTGGTCCAGTTAAATAAAACTTTTTTCTTTTATTTAACTAGATTACTATTATACTCGTATCAAGCAGGTACTTCCTGAAACGACAATTACGTCGTATTTCACAAAACATCTAGCTCTGCGGTGGTTCGTCCACGAGTTCTTTGCTGTATCTTCATCCTTTCATTTTTGCTATTTCATATCTACTGCTTGGTGAACGTAAGGGGGAAGGCCTCAAAATACATTCTGAACATTTATGTCAGAATATCGACGCAAATTTCGACTTTGATACCTCGGATACTATACCAGCACGTTAAAATTTGCTCCTGCCAAACGACTGACGTAAAGCAAGAAAATGAAGTGCTAAAAACAGTCACATAATACACTCGCAGTGCCGCAGAAGAGGTGAGTCATGTTTGGATGAAAATTGTTTTCCCACAGACGGAAACAACTTGCAAAAATAAAGTACTAGAAATATACTTAGAAGGGAGCATATCTGTTGAGTAACATATCTAAAAGTCAGACAAGTAACCTATTTGACAGCGCGAATCCAATTATACTCTGAGAGACTAGGCTCATGTGCGGCCTTTTCCGAGGGCTGGACGACAATGAACAATGGGAGGTAGATGACCGGTTAATGTACGCTAACACGAGACGTAATGTGTTAGCACCGCAGGGGAGTTTCTTCATATTTTCTTAGGTAGCGATTCGCGATCCCATGTTCAGAATGACGCTACACTGACGGAAGAGCGTTCCTTCTTCTTGCTTCAGAAGCGCAGTGTAAATGTTCGAAAGATTCGCAGAATGCAGCCACATAAATGCATCAAAGCAGGCCTAAACTTCGACATATCTTACGTGCTGTGAATTGTAAAGGCGAAGAGAGAGAGGACGAAACTAAAAAGTCACTAGCGTTCCTGAATTACGCAAAAGTAATTCAAACAAGACTGGTCGTGCCTTTGAAAAAACATTGTGGTAAGCGTGGTTTTCGACCCATTCCAAGGTCATTGCCTTTTAGGATACGTGAAGGCTGCTCTGCGTCTATGCAAGGCATGCTTTTATCGGGTTCCTTGGAGGTGTGGCTTAGTATATGTTCAAATGGTTCAAATGGCTCTAAGGACTAGGGGATTTAACGTATGAGGTCATCAGTACCCTAGAACTTAGAACTTCTTAAATCTAACTAACCTAAGGACAGCACACACATCCATGCCCGACGCAGGATTCGAACCTGCGACCGTAGCGGTCGCGCGGTTCCAGACTGAAACGCCTAGAACCGCTCGGTCACAGCGGCCGGCTTAGCGTATGTCAGTCACACTATTCAGCACTGAAGGCTGCTCTGTGGAACGAGTGTTACACAAGCTTATAAGAGTGAAGCAGATCTGCGACTGCCGATCACGATACTGGACATCACATGAAGCATGACAAAATGAAGATTTTTGGCCTTCACCTCTAACTACTGGAATCGTGTCGTAAGGGAATCAGTACAGATGAACTTTGTGCGTGGCTTTATAAACAGAGATATTGGGTTTCGTTGAATTCTGCATAGGGATCCTGTTCTTAATCTAGTGAAATATCACAGAATAACGAGAGCACCAGTTCTTCGTCTTACCCCTTACGGCTACCACAGGTACGCCTTGACGGTAATTTCCTCTGCTAGACAATAACACTTATACGCTGAGGTGACATGTCATGCGCTAGCGATATGCACGTGTACAGATACAGGTAGTATCGTGACGACATGGTATAAAAGGCCAGTCCATTGGCGGAGCTGTCAAAAAAATGGCTCTGAGCACTATGGGACTCAACTGCTGAGGTCATTAGTCCCCTAGAACTTAGAACTAGTTAAACCTAACTAACCTAAGGACATCACAAACATCCATGCCCGAGGCAGGATTCGAACCTGCGACCGTAGTGGTCTTGCGGTTCCAGACTGCAGCGCCTTTAACCGCACGGCCACTTCGGCCGGCGCGGAGCTGTCATTTGTATACAGGTGATTCATGTGGAAAGGTGGCCGCGCGACGGGAATTAACAGACTCTGAACGCGGAATGGTACCTGCAGACAGACGCATGGGACATTCGGTTTCGGAAATCGTCAGGGAATTCAATATTCCGAGAACCGCAGTGTCAAGAGAGTGCCGAGAACACCAAATTTCAGGCATTACCTCTCACCACGGACATCGCAATGGCCGGCAAGTAACACAGTGTGAAATAATCGCAGAAATCAATGTGGAGCGAACGATGAAAAGTATCCGTTAGGACAGTCGGCAAAATGTGGCTTTAATGGGCAATGGTAGCAGACGACCGACGCGAATGCCTTTGCTAATAGCACGACATCGCCTGTAGCGGCTCTGCTGGCCTCGTGACCACATCGGTTCGACCCTAGACGACTGCAAAACAATGGCCTAATCAGTTGAGTCCCAATTTAGTTGGTAAGTACTGATAGCAGGACTCGAGTGTGGTGAGACCCCACGGAGCTATGGGTACAGGTTGTCAACAAGACGCTGTGCGAGCTGGTGGTGACTCCATACTGATGTGAGCTGAGTTTACATGCTACGGACTGAGTCCTCTGGGTGCTCTGCTACTTGGAGATCATTTGCAGCCATTCATGGACTTCATGGTTTTGAGGAACATTCTGGACAACCCGAGCGCCCCACATGACTCCCACTGAAGATTGATGGAACATAATCGAGAGGTGATTTCGTGCACAAAATCCTGCACTGGCAACACTTTAGCAATTATAGACGGCTTGATATTTCTGTAGGGGACTTCCAAAGACTTTTTGAGTTCTTGCCACGTCGAGTTGCCGCACTACTCCGCGCAAAAGGAAGTCCGACACGAAATTAGGAGGTATCCAATGACTTTTGTCACCTCAGTGCATATAGTTGATCTTTCTACGTGGCCTCTTACTAAGTCACCACCTGCGCAGTGCCTGACCACCATAGTTTTGCATTACAAAGTGCACGCAAGATAGGGCAGAGCCCTCTTCACCTCATCTTCAACCACTAGATCAGATTTCCGCTCCCTCTAAATCCTCTAAAGCCATACACTCTTCTTCGACTTCCGTATACGTCTTCCCTCCCACATTACAATGGTGTATGAGATTATCATCTTCCCATTGCTGTCCCACATTGAACACCATCGGATTTCCTCCTCTTCCCGCCAACTTAACACCTAGCACCCTATTGTTTCGTATCTGTTATCAACCATCGTGTTCTGTCTCGCTTATTCCCCCAGCCTTACACTTATATGCTCTGCCCATCTTATCTGAACGAAATTGTAATCACGTCTCCTTAGACGCTCACGAAATGCGCCCAGACACACACACATCCTCCCATCATTCCAACCTTCCAGTTGTAATAGAATAGTTCTTCTCCATGATAGGGCTCTCATACCGCCACTTTCCTCCCTGCCTTTCCAGAGGCTGTTTCCATCTTAATGATCACGCTTACTTAAATTGTTTTAACTTGTCCAAGAAATATTGTAAATAGAGGACCGATTTCTTTCAAAAACTTGTCACTAAAGGTGAGTGCCAATTTGGTTCCATCAGCAAAATCGTTGCCTGCTCATTTGAGTAATGAGAACCCAACACATTTAGTGTATACTGGGCGACGAATGTTCAACAGAAACCGAAAGGAAGGGAAATAGGACCTCTTAATGTTTTCAGTGAACATATTTAAGAAATACAAGCAGTAGCGCTATAAAATAATTCTCTGACAATACTGTTGTGTACATGGAAACAGTTGTTGAACCACTGTAGGAGATTTCAGAAAGACTACAACAAAATTCCCCCCATGGCGTAATGAATGGCAGCTCTCTTCAGACGTTTTTAATGTAAAATAACGCCTACAACAAAGAGAAAGAACCACATCATATCTGATTACAAGATTAATGATGAACGTCTTCAGATGGTGTAAAGAGCGAATGATTGGAAACATGAGAGTTGGAGGGATAACTCACGCTATGCCCTGTGGCAATCGGATGGAAGGGTTTGGGTTTGGTGAATGTTTGGTGTTGGTAGTTAAAACTACCATTATATGCAGTACCACCACTGAAATACGGTCGAGGTGATATTACGATGTGGGCTTCCCTTTTCGTGGGTGGAGTCTGGGCCACTTATTGCGCTTAGAAAACGCTAAATGCGGAAGTATGAGAACACAAAAAAATGTGTGTGAAATCTTATGGGACTTCACTGCTAAAGTCATCGGTCTCTAAGCTTACACACAACTTAACCTAAATTATCCTAAGGACAAACACACACACCCATGCCTGAGGGAGGACTCGAACCTCCGCCGGGACCACCCGCACAGTCCATGACTGCAGCGCCTCAGACCGCTCGGCTAATCCCGCGCGGCTATGAGAACACATTTGAGAGCACTGTGTACTGCGTACAGCATGGAACAGTTCAGAGACGATGATTGTACCAGACTGAAAATACACTGTGTCATAAAGGAGGATCTGTGAGCAGTGGTTTGTGAATAGTAACATTCCTGAAATGGACTGGCATAGTCAGAGTCCCGACCCGAACCCGATGGAACACTTTCGGTATGAATTACAATGTCGACTCGCTCCATAACCCTGAGTCCAAAATCACTACCTTCTCTGGTTTCGACTCTTCAAGAAGAATGAGCTGCCATTCCACCACATCATTCGGACACCTCACTGCTGCCCCCGGCAGAGTTCGTCATAAGGACGAAGGTGGACACACCAAATATTAGTGTAACATGCGTCCTGGTACTTTTAATCAGAGAGTGTATAATTCAAGAAAGGATCATAGACTAACGCAAGAGAGATCAGGGCGCGAACAGAGACACACACAGTCATTTTTACGTCGCTCTAAAAATGAACGGTATAGGAAACAAAGTGGATAATATTAGTACAAGGTACCCTCCGCCATGCACTACGTGTGGACGTAAATGTAGACCACGATTTGCAGGTCGTGCCAGCTCCTCGGTGAAGTGTGCAGATCCTCTGCCCAGTTATCGAGACAGTTGCTGTAACGGTCCAGTGTTCCCGGCTGCGACGCTCGGCTGCGGGCGCTTCTCTTCCCAGACGGCCACAGCCGCTACGCCGCCAGCCAGCGGAACCGCCGTTGTTCAGCACAGAAAACGCCGAGCCCCGCTACTCTGTAACTTCTACGCCAGCGAACAATATTTCCAGGCTGGCATGAAGGATACGGTCGACAGAAGCTTTAGGTTCTCCACCGGTAGAGGCCTAGCGTCCTCTTTGCCTTCCACGCGCGACACACTCCAACGCATAGCGCGCCTTCCAAACGGAGGTGCGTGCTGTAAGGAGGTTACGTGGCCACTACTTTCCAGAGATTTCTTCAGACAGAGCCAGGTAAAGGTGAGTCGTTGCTGGGACGCAGCACTTTCTCTCACCCACAGACCGAAACCTCTCATTGCCTGCTTTCATCTGTCCAGCTACACGACACCAGCTAATCAGACATACTGGAAAGAGAGACGCTAGTGGTGATTGTTGAGATGGGGCGTAGTGACTACGTCTAAATGAGAGCACTCCGTTTTAGGTTAGACGTGTCGAACTACAAATCGAAACAAGTAAGGTTTTTTAGTATCACTTAATGTGAGTCTCTGTTCTGACAGGGATGACCTAACGTACCTTTTTCGTGGCTTTATCATCAGTCGCACAACGTGAAGGTCCCCGTAGTTACTTAAATAAGACCATGGTTGATTTCTCACCCTTTCTGTTTGCATCTCTAGTTTACGACTGGGCCTCTAATGACATCCTCCTCCGTAGTATATAAAAGCATTTATCTTTTTTTTCTTCCATGGAAAAGTTTTGTTAGATCAGGAATTTAGCCCCGCTGTGGTTTTTATTAGATTTTAAACTGTAGATCTAGAAATAACTCCTGATACATACGACCTCAGTTCAGAGGAATGTAAGCGCATATGACCTAAAAAGAATCTGGCCGTTTCCAGCAGCGAACTGTGATACTGAAACCAATTCTAAGTCATAAATGGACTTTATGCTCGTCTGCAGGCAGAGGCTGAAGCAAGGAAGAGAATCCAGGTAGGCCGACACAGTCAATTAGACGAGCACTAACACGGAATGCGAACACGGTCCATTGACAGATACTCATTTTGTGATGTTTCCAACACATAAAGTATTTTAATTAGAAAAAAAGACAATGGAGTATCTCACGTTCTGAGAACCTTTATGGAAGTTTCCGACAGCACTTTACAGCCCAATTTTTTTCTTTCGTTGGTGATGAAGTAGACGTATAAACGGAAAAAGAAGGGTTATTTTTCATGATGGAATACTTGTAGTATTAAACTACCAAAATGGTACAACAGGAGGGGGCAAAGTATGACATAAGATCAAGGTATAAATGATTCAAATGGCTCTGAGCACTATGGGACTTAACTTCTGAGGTCATCAGTCCCCTAGAACTTAGAACTACTTAAACCTAACTAACCTAAAGACATCACACACATCCATGCCCGAGGCAGGATTCGAACCTGCGACCGTAGCGGTCGCGCGGTTCCAGACTGTAGCGCCTAGAACCGCTCGGCCACCCAGCCGGCATCAAAGTATACTTATTTATTTGCTAGACAGAGGCATGACTGGAAAAATGTAAATGCAGAGTAAGATAGAAGAAGGAAACGTTTGTATGCGGTGGACAGTGTTTGAATTCTGCGCACTGCGAAGCGGTGGTGTGTACAAAGGCGCTCCACTGTTGGAGCAACTTTGGTCTGTTGTCGGCCGCCAGTGGGCAGGCGTACCCAGCAGCAGGCAGTGGCCAGTACGAGCCGGTTCGATAAGGCCGGCTGACTGCTGTCGCCGGATACACAGTGAACTCCAATGGCATCCGGAACTACTTTTAACGACCAGTTGGAGTTTGTGCAGTTCAGTTCGAATTTACAAGCTCCCATTCAAATGCGCCACGTACAAAAACAGGCGCACCATAAGAAAAAGCAGCGGTACAGCGAATTAGTTGGTGCAGGCTGTACAATGCGCAGCATGGGTGAGCTACCAACTGACTACGACCTCTCCAGAGACAGTTTCCCCGATGCAGCACCAGAATCTAAGTCTTAAGGTCGTGGAGAAGTAGGAGGGGGAGTGGTCACCACGCTACGTCAAGATCTGTCTTCCACAAGTCACCCTACGATGTGTGATGGAAGGTACACACAAGCAGGATACCAGAATTAAATGAAACTATATGGTTCCAGAGAATTTCTCCAGTCTCAAACGTCTATGATGTATACAAGCAGACTGAAGCGATTGATGAAAATTTGTATCACGACCGGGATTCGAGCCCGGGTTTCCTGCTCACTCGTCAGATCCGCTAACTACTACGTCCGATGCTGAGGTGGTACTCCAATATAATTGGAGAGGCTCTGCAATGCTGTTCGAGCCTAGGAGAAATACCAAGTGGGCTGAGCCGTGAACGGGAATTTGGACTGAGGAGGGAGACATGCTAGGGTAGTCCATGCAGTTGTGCAAAGCCACTGAGCGAGGGTGTGAGCAGGAGACACATTGGTACAAATCTTCATTCGTTACTTTACTCTGCATATACAGGGTGTTACAAAAAGGTACGGCCAAACTTTCAGGATTGGTACAAATCTTCATTCGTTACTTCACTCTGCATATACAGGGTGTTACAAAAAGGTACGGCCAAACTTTCAGGAAACATTCCTCACACACAAATAAGGAAAAGATGTTATGTGGACATGTGTCCGGAAACGCTTAATTTCCATGTTAGAGCTCATTTTAGTTTCGTCCACCTACGCTCAATGGAGCACGTTATCACGATTTCATACGGGATACGCTACCTGTGCTGCTAGAACATGTGCCTTTGCAAGTACGACACAACATGTGGTTCATGCGCGATGGAGCTCCTGCACGTTTCAGTCGAAGTGTTCGTACGCTTCTCAACAACAGATTCGGTGAGCGATGGATTGGTAGAGGCGGACCAATTCCATGGCCTCCACGCTCTCCTGACCTCAACCTTCTTGACTTTCATTTATGGGTGCATTTGAAAGCTCTTGTCTACGCAACCCCGGTACCAAGTGTAGAGACTCTTCATGCTCGTATTGTGGACGGCTGCGATACAATACACCAATCTCCAGGGCTGCATCAGCGCATCAGGGATTCCATGCGACGGAGGGTGGATGCATGTATCTTCAACAACAGATTCGGTGACCGATGGATTGGTAGAGGCGGACCAATTCCATGGCCTCCACGCTCTCCTGACCTCAACCTTCTTGACTTTCATTTATGGGTGCATTTGAAAGCTCTTGTCTACGCAACCCCGGTACCAAGTGTAGAGACTCTTCATGCTCGTATTGTGGGCGGCTGCGATACAATACACCATTCTCCAGGGCTGCATCAGCGCATCAGGGATTCCATGCGACGGAGGGTGGATGCATGTATCCTCCCTAACGGAGGACATTTTGATTATTTTCTGTAACAAAGTGTTTGAAGTCACGCTGGTACGTTCTGTTGCTGTGTGTTTCCATTCCATGATTAATGTGATTTGAAGAGAAGTAATAAAATGAGCTCTAACATGGAAAGTAACCGTTTCCGGACACATGTCCACATAACATAGTTTCTTTCTTTGTGTTTCCTGAAAGTTTGACCGTACCTTTTCGTAACACGCCGTATGCACCGTACTAGAATTCGTTTTTCTGGCCTGTGCTATTCACAGCAAGAATGATTGTCGCTGTCTTTCTTAACACGTTCGAATATTTCCAAATTTTACACTAGCATTAATGCTATAATAACATTTAAAGAACTGATACTTTTACTCACATTTGTAGCGAACGTAGGTCTTCAGAATTTCTAGTATAAAAATCTTCGAGATGCACAACGCCTTGCTTCCACGACACCTGTTCCTTGAACATTTCTGTGAAGCTACCGCGCTGAACGAGCAAGTCCGTGTCAAATTACGCATCTCTTCAAAACTCCCGCATCAATTTCATTGATTCAATTTGGTAAGGGTCTTGGTTCAAATGGCTCTGAGCACAATGGGACTTAACATCTTAGGTCATCAGTCCCCTAGAACTTAGAACTACTTAAACCTAACTAACCTAAGGACATCACACACATCCACGCCCGAGGCAGGATTAGAACCTGCGACCGTAGCAGTCCCGCGGTTCCGGACTGCAGCGCCTAGAACCGCATGGCCACCGTGGCCGGCAGTAAGAGTCTCAGACTGCAAACAGTACTCAAGAATCGATCGAACGGAAGTTTCGTAAGCGATCTCATTTCTTACTCTGAATGTCTGTGACAGGACTCACTCTGCTATGTATGCCTACCTCCTCACAGGTAGTTTCATACTGGTGGTTTCACCTTAAATCGCTCCGACATTCTCGTACATCGTTAAACACTTCACGGTTGTGGCATTTTCAATCGTGTAGTGAAACGATTTCCGATATCCACCTGTCGCTGGATGGTGGAAGGTACTTACGGTATTTCCGTCATGGTCGTTTCCCGAGTAGTACGTAGGTGCACTTAATATCTTGCCTGGCTGCCGGAATTTTCACAATGAACCGTTCCGCGGTGCGCGCCGTCTTTCTCGTGGTATATGCCACGGGGCTTTGCTGAGCTAAACGAACGCGCATTACGTTACATTTAATGGCGTCGAGTATAAGGCTGCCTGTCTTTGCACTAAGTGCCGAGCGTCTGCAAGTGTTGTCACTTGTCGTAACATCGTCCCGTGTCGTCAGTAGGGGTGAGGCGCGCAGTGGTAATTGCCGTTGTGGTCTGAGGTACGCTACGTGGACACCGCACAGGTTGCAGGGTTACGCGCGCGATTGAGTGGGGCAGTGGACAGTGTCGGACGGACGGTCCGGAGTGGGTTTGCCCGCTTTCTCCCGGGGTGCAGAGCGGACGCTACGGCAAGCGGCCAGGCGCGGCGTTCCGATTTCGCAAAGGCGAAGCGAGTGGCAGGAGGCGGCAGGCAGGCAGCCCCCCACGTGCCGCGGCGTCGGCAGAGCGGCGCCTGGCGCGGCTTGAGCAAGCCCGGCCCGCTCTCTGCGCCAAACCCGGCCGCTGCCTGCCTGTAATTGGATACAGCGCCGCATCGTGACGGCGGCGAGCTCATCACCGTGACACAACGCGTCCGTCCTCGATTCTACTAATCCGTAGCAAACGATTATACTAGACGTCGAACGTATGCCAACACACCGCGACGACGGCACAGTGACATACGGTAGTGCTATTGTTCGGACTTATTCTTCTCGTTACATATGAATACCTAAAAACTAAGCTCCGCCCGGACAGACCATGAAGGCCCAACGGTACCGACCGGCCACCATGTCATCCTAAAACCCACAGGCGTCACTGGAAACGGATATCGAGGTACATGTGGTCAGCACACCATTCTCCCGGTCGTATGTCAGTTTACGAGCCCGGGGCTGCTGCTTCTCGATCAAGTAGCTCCTCGATTAGCCTCACAAGGGCTCAGTGCACCCCGCTTAGCAACAGTGCTCGGCAGACCGGATGCTCACCCATCCAAGTGCTAGCCCAGCCAAATAGCGCTTAATTTCGGTGATCTGACGGGGCCGGCCGTTGTGGCCGAGCGGTTCAAGGCGCTTAGTCTCGAGCCGCGCGACCGCTACGGTCGCAGGTTCGAATCCTGCCTCGGGCATGAATGTGTGTGATGTTCAAATGGTTCAAATGGCTCTGAGCAGTATGGGACTTAACATCTGAGGTCATCAGTCCTCTAGAACTTAGAACTATTTAAACCTAACTAACCTACGGACATCACACACATCCATGCCCGATGCAGGATTCGAACCCGTGACCGCAGCAGTCGCGCGGCTCCGGACTGAAGCGCCTAGAACCGCTCGGCCACCGCGGCCGGCAGTGTGTGATGTCCTTAGGTTAATTAGGTCTAGGGGACTGATGACCTCAGATGTTAAGTCCCATAGTGTTCCGAGCCATTTGAACCATTTTGATCTGACGTTAACCGGTGTTACCATTACGGCAAGGCCGTTGTACTAATATCGGGTAGTTACAATTAAAGTGCACCTACTCACAGTGGGCCACAGTGAGCTGTAATTATCGTGTGGCAGCGAAATTTGGCAACTGTGTGTATTCACTGCACCCTTTAGTGTAAAATATGCCTCGTCACTCCATAGAGTATTGCCAACTTCGATCCGTGCCAGGAACAGAGTAACATATTCAGAACGTTGTTGTGAATTATGAGGTTTCAGTTGGTGCACCGTTTGTGTGTTGTACGGGTACCAGTATAAAATAGACCGCAAAATTTTCCGTACTGCTGACCATGGGATGGATTATTCTCGTGACACTCTAGAGCACTAGCACTACCCGGGGCACTTGTCGCATTGTCAGCAACCTCGTTAATAACTTAGACCGGGATAGCACGCCTCCCTCTTCCAGGTGCCACGTCAACCTTCCCTGTGCTCTCTAATTTCATTATCAACTTCTTCAAATCATTTAATGACATCGGTTCTCTTCTCGGACCTTTCAGTCAGTGACACACTCTCAATGCAACATTGTAATTGCTGCCGTTCACACGAAACGGTTGGACTAACAGCGCAGTCTTTCTCCTCGATAGTCATGCTGTTCACTCGCATTATGACTTGCCAGATGACAGCGTGGATGTCGCACCGTCATACAATGTACAGGGCAAGATTTGCACCTGGTCACCACAAATGAAACTAATTTTTTCCCGGCGTAAATCGGTTTCGCGTTAACACATTAGTATATCGACCGAGCTTCACTACCATGTGCTGATTACAGCCCACACAGCATCTCCCTGTGTAGCTACGCTTTAATTATAACCACTCAGTATTACTAATGCGAAAGTAACTGTGTCACCTTTTCGCGACTAAACCGATTTCGATTAAATTTAGCATGGAGAGAGTTTGAACCCAGAGGAAAAACATAGGCTACTTTAGAAAGTAATATACGAGGGGAGGAACTTAAATAGTGCCTCACCAGCGTTGTGTAGAACCCTTTACCAGCGATTTGGAAGGCGTAGTATCTCGTTAGCAGAGCCTGTTCTGTTGATGATGCTAATGGAGCGGTCTAAAGTTATGGTGATTCTCGTGTACGACTGTGATGGTGTTATCCTAACGCATTACGTTCTCCCACGGCAGACTGTCAATGAACAATATTACTGTTCGTTTTTGGAGCTTCACGTTTTTGGAGCTTCACCTGCGACCAACTTTGCGAAAGAAGCGGCGACACTTTCTGCGCAACCCACCCATCATTTTACACGACAATGCGCGGGTGCATACAGCGCAAGCTGTAGCTGCTCTGTTCGGCCGATGGGACTGGGAAGTATTGTACCATCCACCATACTCCACGGACTTAAGTCCTTGTGACTTTGATTTGATTCCGAAGATGAAGAAACCATTTCGTGGCATTCGACAGGCAGTAGACCGCTCCATTCGCACCACCAACAGAACAGGCTCTGCTAACGGTATACTACGTTTTCCACATTGCTGGCAACGGGTTCTACCCAGTGCTGGTGACTACTTTGCAGGATAGTAACTGGTGCAAACATCTAACTCTTTTGTATCGGTTGTGAATAAATAGTTGCCACTATTTAAGTTCCAACCCTCCTATAAGAATGGAACATCGTTTTTTACCTCAGTGAACATAAACCGTGTTAAAAATTACTGAATTTGTTGCATAATGTATTGCTACTTCAATAGCACGATGCACTGATGTGTGTTTCTGACCATGCTCCTTCGCATGCATTACTCTGCAGCGACGCATGCCGCCGCGCCGTGCGTTGCGGCGAGGGAAAGAGCTCATCACGAGCGATACCTATCCGAACAGGTAGACATGTGAGGACAGCTGACATTGTACGTACCAATAGCTTACTTACTCACCATAACTCATCATAAGAAACTTTTGGTTTGCGAGTACAGCTGTGGTTAACAGCTAGTAATTACTTACAGTGTCTCTAAATTGAGATGACTGTAAAGGAAACAAAGGAAATAATATTGAAAAGGAATCAAAAGTTCAGGGTGAAGAAATAAAAAGTCTGAAGTTTCCCAATGACTTTGTAATTCTATCACAGACGACACAGGAGTTGGAGGAACAGCTAAAGGGAATTGATAGTGTTTTGAAAAGAGGTTGTAGGATGAACATCGGCAGAAGTAAAACAAAGGCTATGGTGTATAGTCTAATTAAAAAGGGAGAGCTGCGGGAATTAGATTAGGAAATGAGTCAAGGAGTTCTGGTTTTTGGGCATAAAAATAACTGATAACGACAGAAGTAAATAGCGTATAAAATGCAAACTGATAATATCAAAAAACTTTTCGGAAAAAGGAAAGTATTTCTAATTGGAATACAAGGGCAAGTACCAGAAACACTTCACACGTGTGCATCACAACTGCCCACGCGAGCAGTCAAAGTAGATGTGAGCCATACGAAAACATAAATTAACGTAGACGTTCTAATTTTCGTTTATTTTCAGTTCACAAGTACAATTACCTTAGGATGTTAGTGTCTATATTTGGAAAAAACATGTATAGCTTCTATATTCTATTTTAATAACTATTTGATCGCCTGAATTGCAATGAGTTTTTTCTCCTTCACAAAACTTTCAGAATAAAGTATCTTCGACAGCTTGCAGTACTCTAATGCAAAGGTAAGCAGTAAGGAACGTGTTTATACTGAAGCATCAGTTTACATAACAACGAGCTGGAAGGATGTGTGGACCTTGCACAGACTGTGACGCCATACACAACAAAGGAAACAAGCGAGGTTGCTAGCTTCCGTCATCCGTTTTGAACCATGTACACAGTCGTGGAGAGTCCTTCAGACTCGTCAGGCAATTATACAAATCACCGTAGCGTAAATGACGCAGTGTCGAAACGTCTGACCGACCTAAACAATAATGTTGGTTTAAATATATGGATCCAGTCCACAGAATTACTCTTCGGACCCTACTAACCTGTTGTCTCCTTGGCGTCCGTTTAACGACCGCTCTTGCAAAACTGTTCGCTAAGAATATCCTGTGTCTCTCGCAAGTTTCTTACTGGGACAAAGCGGTCAGTCCGGAAAACTTATCACGCATTTTGAATATTGTTCTCCCGGGAGAAGTTTCAGATGTGTGGACTATCGATGCTGAGAGAGAGCGTTCTAGTGGCAATGATAGTGAAATGACAAAAGAAGAGTTGTGTTCCGAGGTGGTGATGAAATTCGTGGACGCAGATGAAGGAATATGGGTCAGAGAATGAAAGTATCCGTGGGAGCAGAATTAATTTTGGGAGAGCCCGCTAAGTGGGACGCGGACGGGCGATGCTGGAGCCAGATAGCATTGTCCGGCGCGGAAGCACCGGCGCGGCAAGGCGCGTATTTTACTTTCGCGGTCCCCTCTCTACGACCCACCCAGGAAACGCTGGCCTGCTGCCTGCAACGGGCGCCTACAAACGAAAGTCGCCAGGGATACAGATTTAAGGAGCGATTCGGTGGACTTCATGCGAAAAATCGGTCACGGTCACGCAGGAACATCTCGAAATCTGTTTTGCTGTTTCACAAACCCACACCAATACAGCCCACCCGCCAGCCGAATACGTGTCGACCGAAGCGGTTGCGATGACATTTGGATGGACGCCAAGCAGCAACAGAAAGTGGGAGATGTTCAACGGTAAATGCTGCAAAGCGGTCGTGTGGTGTGCTACATTTGGAAAATACCGCGGAAGATTCTTTGTTATCTTAGAAATCTAGGTACCTCGTGCTGACAAGTAATCGTCGTAACTCCCGAGCCATAACTGAAGGTCCCGCTATTTCAATGAAGAAAGGAGGGTGTCTGGTACAGAGTCCCGTTTTGAACACTGTTCCACACCGTCGGTATATATACGAGCATAACGGGTAACAGACCAGATTTTTTATTGGATTCAACACGTCGTTGCAGACAGAAAACACACTCAAAGCGAAGCAAATGGACAGATATGAAGGTGATTTCAGGAGTATTCCAAGGAAATGTGATAAGGTCTTTTTTTTTTGGAGGGAGGGGGGAGGGTCATCAGTCTTCTTATTGGTTTGATGCCCCCCTCCTATGGCAACCTTTCCACTTCAGAGTAGCAATTGCAACCTATATCCTCAATATTTGCTGAATGTATTCCAATCTCCGTCTTCCTATATAGCTCTCTCTAGCACCATACAAATTGTTCCCTGACGTCTTAACATGTGGTATACCCTGTCCCTTCTTCTTGTCAGTGTTTTCCATATATTACTTTCCTCGCCAATTCTGCGGAAATTCTGGTTGTACCTTACCTTATCAGTCCACCTAATTTTCAGCTTTCTCCTACAGCACCACATATCAAATGTGTCAAATGTGTTTGCAATATATATATATATATATATATATATATATATATATATATATATATATATATATATATATATATATATATATATATAATCTTGCAGAAACGACAGTAATTTCATTAGATTGTCCGCAGATGATACTGTTGTCTATAAGAAGGTAGCAACGCTAGAAGTCTAGCGATTTGTAGGAAGAACTTTAGAGGATTGATGAACGGTGCAGGGACTGGCAGTGGACCCTGAACGTAAATAAATACATTAGGCATAAATAGGCGAAGAAATATGCCGAAGTACAATTACACTATTGATGGCAAATTGCTGGAAAAAGTATCTACTGTAAACTATCTAGGAGTAACCATGCGGAGAAACCGTAAGTGGACTGATCACATAAAACAGTCTGATGGAAAATAAGATCCCATCTGTCTGGGACACTTACCACGGCGGATTAATAGAAAAGATCCAACGAAGAGCGACGCGTTTCGTCACGGCAATGTTCTGTCAGCGCGAAATCGTTACAGAGATGTTCAATAGACTCCAGTGGCAGACGCTACAAGAAGAGGTTTTCTATTGAAAGTCCGAGAGTGTACGTTCCGACAGACTCTGGCAACAAATAACTATCTCCCACATAAATATCGCAAAATGACAACGGCGAAAAAATTCGAGACGTTAGAGTTACCGCACAGGTTTACCAGCAGTCACTCTTCCCAAGCGCCATTCGCGAGTGGAACAGCGAAGAGGGGATTAGTGGTACCAAAAGTACCCTCCACCACACACCGTCATGTGAGTTTCGGAGTATAAAGGCAGATTCTGTAGAACTACAAGCAGTACGGCGTGATTTGGTGGTCTAGAAGTGTACGCTATTGCTTCTGTCTATTTCTTCACTCCGCCTGATGCTGAAGTTTCGTCGACCATCTCAAAGACGTTCGCGAGCAGTGGACTCTACATCACCCTCTAGATACACCAGCTGTATACTTTCACTTTTGTGTGCATCTATAGCGACGCTAACACGCCGAGGGGTGTTACTCATTTGCAGCTTTACAAGTTTTCCAACCATTCAGCTCAGTTTACCTAATAAGTTCAAATGGTTCAAATGGCTCTGAGCACTATGGGACTTAACAGCTGTGGTCATCAGTCCCCTAGAACTTAGAACTACTTAAACCTAACTAACCTAAGGACATCACACACATCCATGCCCGAGGCAGGATTCAAACCTGCGGCCGTAGCAGTCGCACGGTTCCGGACTGCGCGCCTAGAACCGCGAGACCACCGCGGCCGGCACCTAATAAGAACAATTTGAATTTAGCGTTAAATTTGAGGTTACAAACAGTGCACTCAGTGTGCCTGACGGGGGATGATTAAACTGAACGGAGCTTCTGCGTTCGTCTTTTGCCCTTTTCACTGACGCTAACAGTAATATCGACTGTTTGGTACCAGCTTTTAAGTTCCTCCCAAGTATCGACGTTTGCATTGGTCGACGTAGCTGGCCTTTGTAACGTTCTGTGTGGGCTCCACGGGGTCTTGAAGAGGAGAGCAGTTCGCGTTAAAGCACCAGTATCAGTATCATTTATCGGTGGACCGGGAACATCTATCTCACCTGATGTTCAACGATGCTGGCTCCACTACACGATACTCTCGCTTATGAGTTCTCATCACTGTAGACAGCAACATGCATTGACCCACCAAACGGTCGAGGCAAGATAATGACTCCTCCTCTAGAACGTTACCGTCACTGATGTGGCTCTTCCTACACTGCAACAATTCGTACACACCATCATCCAAAATGGTAATGACTCACTATGACTGTAGCTGTGTTGTTGCTGGAGATACCAAGCTCCCTCTGTAGCGTCCAAATTCAAGAAAGACAAATTCAACATAAATCTTATCCAGGCGGTAAAGGACAATGGTCCGCGTCTCTGGTCAGAGGAAGACAACGCTTTGTTAAAAAGGAGTTGTACTTCCGCAGCAGCAAAGGAGGTACACTCCATCTTAAAAAGGCGTGCTGGAGTCAGTACGCTCACCTCCTACATTAAGTCAACAACTGTCATTCACTGATGAGATCGCCCACGTGTATCTTTCGACTATTAGCTCACAACACTTCTCAGTTTTTACGTACTTCATGTATACAGAAGTACTGATGCTGCAGGAGTAGACATGCAGCACGAGGAGGAAAATACTATGATTAAAACCAGTTTAACTCAACATCAAGCAATATTTCAATTGCAGCTGCCAGCTATAGAATATGGCAGCGAAATTTTGAGTCCCCACTTTTTTCAGTAATGTAACAACTTAATTAAATTATCCCCCAATACAGGACACCCGCGACTGACAGGAGGTAATAATACAATTTGTCTTACGCTTTTAAAAATTTTCCTTCCACTTGAGAAGAACTGTTTCAGTCCAGATAAGGGCAAAATCGTACTTTCATTTACAAGTCTACTGCAGTCTAGCGCATTGTAAGGCAGCAAGACCTGACAGAATGCCAAGAGAATCGACAAAATATGCCCACAAAATGCCGAGATTAAGAAAATAAGAAACGATGCGCAAGGATAGCAATTGTCAGATTAGAAGGGTAGCCCTGATGCACGACAAATGAATAAAAATCCTGTCACCGAAGCAAGTCTCTCTCTAAAGGTGTTATTTCTGTTGTCTAATTTTTAGCTACAAAATGTACCTTTGTATTGCTGAACATGTACCTTGTACATTGGACGACTTCATCGCATATCGAATCCTTAGCTCATGCGAAGCAGACTATAGGTTACTTCTTAACTTCTGTGAGAACGGCGCCGTCGTGACGTTCCAGCTGCGTAAAATAAAAAGGCAGAAAAATTACGATCCAGGAAACAGGTAGTCGACAAAGTGACGCTGAAGTCTCAACTTCAACAGAATAAATAAAATGTTTTATTAATAACACTTACCTGGCGCCAGTGAAATATTATTCTCCACCAAAGTTCTAGGTCACTGTACTTTTGGCAGAGTACGATTACACGTTGCGTTGAGAAGTTCAAACTGTGAGCCGAGCGGAGGACTGAACGTCGGGCACGTGCCTTTGCCTGGTAGAAGCGTTGCAGTAGAGCCGCACGAGTGAGCGGAATGATCTAAGCCGAGGCTTCTTCCATTTGTTGCTGACGGCTCTCCGTTATTGAAACAGTGACAATCTTGGAATATGACTGGATCACCCGTGCTCAAACGTGTGAATATTGTCGGCGGTAGGCACAAAACGTTAGGTTAGTAAGAACAGTTAGGATAAAACACACTAAAAACGAGCTGAATATGGACGGCGTACCATTTGGAAAAGATGGAACAGCAATATGCTGCGTTATTTTCCAAGGGACCACGCCGGTAGTCGCCTTAAACGATTCGTGGAAATTACTTGACCGGCGTAAATCAGAGTAGTCTAAGAACGTGAAGCTGACTCGCCCCGAAAAGCAGGTTAGGATCTTAACTACTGCGACCTCGCTTTCGGCGAAAGGCACGTGTTTCGGTTCGAGCCTATGCTCAGTACATAGTTTTTATTTGATGTACGTATGCTACCATTACCACAGCATTACTGTTTATGAATAACAACATAGTAATTGTGAGAAATAAAATATTTCTATGAAACTGTATTTTCTCAGTAGATAAATGTCGTTGATTGGTTTAATTTCTTCAGTATTAACGAGGGAACTTGTTAATATAAAATAAAATAAAATTTAATGGAGTTATTGTAAACGAGCATTTCGATAGCAAAGAGCAGTTAGTAAGGACTGTCAAGATAGGCCTGAAGACCAAGAAGCAGTGTTAACTAAAGTATCGACATCATTGTCAATAAGGATTTCGTAGCTAGTAGGGTCCTCGAACATACTCAGGTTAGGTTGCTTTCTAAACTTGCAACATGACTACATATCTAGGCTTGTTGTCCTACATTAACTAATGCTTAATAACATGGTGTGATTGGAGATCCGTGTAACACTGCAGCGCTTTTTGCAGCTTTTAGGAAAACAGCATTACTCATGTTTAAGAAATACGAGTGTAAGTAAAAAAACTATCGTCCTTAAGTCTTGTATTCTGTACTTCTCAAGGGCAAATATTTAGATTATTTGCAGAAAGGAGGACACAATAAAAGAAGGATCCGCGCTCTCGATGTAAAGGCGACGGTTTAATAAGTGTCTAGTTCAATAATGCGAGAGCGCACCTGTGGTTTTCTTCTGTTAGAGCGCGGTGGACCAGAGACTTCTTTTCCATAACACAGAACTCGGCGATTCCTAGACGACGGGAGAGATCGTTGGCTTCCTCGATTTTATTTAAGAACATTGAGTTCACATGAAGTGGGTCAGGTTCTGTACAAAAAGTTACTCATGAGCCTGAAAATTAGGTTAAGGGAGAAATCTCCTACACGTTTGTACTAAGTAATTAGTTATGCCAGCTCCGCATTCCGCAAGTGCTGACTGGCGGCCTCATCATCTTCCGCCTTGGGGCGTCATTTGGATGTCTTATCCTTAGTGAAAGTGAAGAAGAATTACAGGATACGTCGAATGGAACGAACAGCCTAATGAGTACAAAATATGGACTGAGAGTAAATCGAAGGAAGGCGGAAGCAACGAAAAGTAGCAGAAATGAGAACAGCGAGAAACCTAACATCGTAATTTGTGGTTGTGAAGTATATGAAGTTACGGAATTCTGCTACGTAGCCAGCAAAATGTTCTATGACAAACGAAACAAGGAGGACATAAAAAAATGTTCAAATGTATGTGAAATGTTATGGGACTTAACTGCTAAGGTCATCAGTCCCTAAGATTACACACTACTTAACCTAAATTATCCTAAGGACAAACACACACACACACACACCCATGCCCGAGGGAGGACTCGAACCTCCGCCGGGACATAAAAAGCAGACTAACATTGGCAAAGAGGGCATTCCTGGCCAAGAGAAGTGTACTAGGATCAAAAAATAGGTTTTAATCCGAGGAAAAAATTTCTGAGAATGGACGTTTGGAGCACAGCATTGTGTTGTAGTGAAACATGGTCTGTGGAACAATCTGAAAGAAGAGAATTGAAATATTTGAGATGAGATCTATAAAAGAGTGTTGAAAATTAGGTGGACTTGTAAGGTAAGGAATGAGGAGGATCTCTGGAGAACATGAGGGGAAAGAAATACGTGAAAAACACTGACAAGGGGAAGGGACAGGAAGGTAGGACATCTGTTAAGACATCACGGAATAACTTCCACGGGGGTAGAGGGAGCTGTAGAGCGTAGAAACTGTAGAGGAAAATATAGATTGAAATACATCCAGCAAGTAACTGAGGATGTAGGCTGCAAGTGCTACTGTGAGATGAAGACGTTGGCACAGGAGAGAAATTCGTGGCGGGCCGCATCAAACCGGTGAGAAGCCTGTGGGGAAAAAAAAGGGGGGGGGGGGATTCATGGGGTCAAGCACATCGCCCTCCCGACCATTGTCGGCTTCCCAGAGCTTGGAATTGCCACCTTGTGCTCAAGAAACTCCTCAATTGGCCTCGCGAGGCTGAGTGCTCCCCGCTAGAGTTCTCCCACAAGGAAGGAAGTACCGGGACGTGAACCCAGTCCTCCGCATGGCAGTCAAACGGCTGACTATCAAGGCGCAGAGGCGGACAGTAAGCGATTAGTTACTGCTTTGTAATACAAGGGCAGATTTCCAGATTATCGATTTCATCAGAGGAAGTCGAAGCACGACGGTCTGGCATCGTCATCTGTCTCTTACTTTCACAAAGCATAGTAACAACGAGTAACTCTTCGTCAAGAGAATTAGCACGAACGAACAATCCTCTGAAAGCTTTGAAAGTGCGCCCGATGAATCAGACCTCGGTTGAGAAACAGCCGACCGGGTACTTCGGGAACCGTGGAGACAGACTCTCACCCTCTCTCTCTCTCTCTCTCTCTCTCTCTCTCTCTCTCTACTGGAGGATTCTCTCTTGCACCGCCTTCCGCCTTACGTTTCACTTTGTAGCATCCTCCAACACTCGCTTGCTGAGTTGGTTTAGCAGTCCACGAACTTAATCGCATCACATATCCCACCGCATCTTATAACAACGAGCAACGATCCTGCCTTCATTTTCACTTTCTAAATTTTTTATTTGTACCTACAAGAAAATACTGAAATAATTCCTTGGGCTAAGATACTGTAATGTAAATCTGAGATAATGACAATCATTACACAACTGTCAGACGATAAGACAGTATGTTTCTGATTTATGTCTTTGCCTTTGTATGTTGTTAACGATTCAATGAATAACACTCTCAGCTTTGACGCAAATCGCTTTGTTTCATTTCTAACACGTGTCAGTGATTTAGTACCTCAAGTCATACGACTGTGATGAGGAGGAAGGTAGATCCTATGTCACTGCAAACGAGAGAAAAGTAAAGGTCGGGAGCTGAGCGATAAAATGCGATAATGTTCCACTTAATGTCCCTAAAACAGCCAGCATTAACGGAGGGAATATCAAGTCTGAGTTGGCACCAATAGCAGTCCCGCCTCTGCCTAGGATTCGTGTATGGCGATACGATGACTTCCGCAAATAAGATCAACTTTCCAAGATTTCGTGTTTCGAGGCCCACCACCAGCTTTTACGACACATTACGTGATTTTTGACGTTGTGTATACAATGATGCACGAAACAACATGCGTGTGCCTGTCGCTAATAAGGAGGCGACCGTTACGTTCTGTTAAAATGACCTTTACAGGGTCTTACGAAGATTCGTGACCTGATTTTCCACAGGCAGAGCGGATGTAACACATCAACTGTCCCCGTTGCACGTGATATGAAACTATTTTCAGCCACATCAATATCCGGACAGATCCACACAGCTCCCCATGTAACAGAAGCTACGAGCAGAGTATTTGTGGCGAATCTGCACGATGTTTACAAGACTACAGTGACACGAGACCATTCGTAACTCTTTCTGCTAAAACGGTTTCCAGGCGGTCTACAGATTGGAGAGGTGTACTCAAACGTAGAGATGTTTCTTTCAGATTTGTTCGTGGTAACAGCATTACAGGACAGACATCAAGTAACAATCACAAGTCTGTAGCGAAGTTTCCTGACAACATTTTACAGCGTAAGATGTACTGTGTATAGCAGCATTGGATTATTTTCATTTTGTCGCAATGATCTAGCTAGAGCTGTGCATTTGCGTCCAACCTTGGGTGCGTTCGTCCGCCAAGTCGGTCCTCGTGCTATGCCCTGACGACTGCCGGATCCGTGTCCCCGATTTGGAGGCTAGCTGCGGCCTTCCGCCGACTTCGCGCCCACTTCCAATGCATTAGCCCGTGGACCCGACGACTGGCGGCCGTGTCCTGCTGAAATTGTTTAACGTTTGTGAAGCAACTGAGCGCTCTCTCCGACGCCAGTGTTTCTCCCATAGGCAGGATAACGATGGAGGTACAGGTGCGCTTTTTCACATCTGGGACACTGACACTTTACGCGATATTCAACGTTGACAGTAGCTTACAAAAAAGCGACGTCACGCGCTATACTTCTTGTCCCACGTTAAACTGTAGGCTTCTTCATAACTTCGTGGATGAGTTGATTCGCAGGTCGTAGAAAAGGAATGGTATACCGTCTCTGAACGAAAGGTAAGTACTGTGAAGTGCAAACCAATCAAGGAGATTAACGAAAGTTTTACTTACTTCAGGCGTGGTGTAAAGTGCGTGCCCGGAAACCCGAAAGGTCACGTTATCGAATCCCGGCGGGACCACGAATTTCCCAATCTGCCTCTTAACCTAGCATTCACCTCTTGATGACGCGGAGAATCGCCAGAAACGACGTGTGGTTCGGATTGTACGTTAAACTGTAGGCCTCCTTCCTCGGTTGAATAACTGGGGCAAGTTAGGGACACGTAAAGCACCGAAGTGGCGTCCAGTTGGAAGCCTTGCCAAGCCATCGAACCATAGGAGATGATGAGGATTGTTATTATTATTATTATTATTATTATTACTTGTTGTGCAAAGTGTTTCTCAAATAAAAATTACTTTGAATTTAGAAAAAGTTACTTATTAGTCTCACATTGGACATTGGGAGGAAATAACTTCTCGTACAGAATAACCGACACGAAAGGGAAAAAGCGTGATTACGGTTTTACATCCTGCTGACAGTAAGGTCACTAAGACGGAGCACAAGCTCGGATAGTAGAAGGATGGAAAAGGAAACCGGTCGCGTTTTCAAATGGGAACCATCCCGGAATTTGGCTATGTAGATTTAGGAAAACCACAGAAAACCTAAATCAGGATGGCCTAAAGGAATTTGGATCCTCGACCTCCTGAATGCGACTCCAGTGGTTAATCGATGCGCCACTTCGTTTGGTATAGTTCCATTACATTAGTCCATAACGCACACGTCTCTTCAATGCAAAACAAAGATGTGAGGTCAGTGACGCTTTTCGGCGGACTACTGCTGTGCATAGCTGGTACTTAAACCGTGTACGTGTAGTGGTCGTTTACATATTACGACATACACGTAACTTGCGTTGCGGAGTATGTTAATACGAAATCAGCCGCACAAAGTGTACGACGTGCAAGTGAAACACGATAGAATCCCTTCAGCCTCGTCCCGCAGAACAGCACAACCTGGTCCATCTGAACCCTTAATGAGGAACGTGCCAGCCAACTGATTGTGAGGCGGGGGCTACAGTTGGAAGTGTTGTTAACAGCACTGACCCTGCAGGCAAGGCCTCACAGATAGTGCTGCGTATTATGCGTCACTTCTTAGTATTATGTACTTCGCCAATGACCATCAGACAGAAACACTGATTTCATTGAAACACGATAATGGCAATCAACACGCGAAACCGTTCGTGTAAATAAATCATCTTGCAACGCAAGCTGCTGTATAACTGCTGCGCAATTCGTTGTGCTTGGAAACCGCGGCGCGCGCGCACAGCTACGCTTTGGGCGTGGCGTAACCCTACAACTGACCGCTAGTCACTGACCCGCACACAAAGCCACAATCTCAGGCACGACGGTGACGAAGTCGGATGTGTTGTGCGCTCCCGAATGAGCATACCCGAGGTCACAGCACTTTCGCTAATGACACCAGCGCGGTGAGTTCCCAAGTCACGACGACAGTTCAGCTGTACTGGAGGCGTCAGTTTTGAAATGTGGGTCGCGCGACGCTGCGGTGTGTTGGCGAAATAGCACTGCAACCACCCTCGCCCGCATTACGATAACTCGCTTCTGCTTTTGCCACGCGGACCTGCCGCTGAGCACCAAGCTGCTAGCAAACCAACAGCGGGGCTCCATAGTGCCCCCCCCCCCCCCACACACACACAGATTAAAAAAAGATACTTATGATACCAGTTTAGTGAAGAGACAGATAGTTAATTTTAAGCGATCTGAATTCAATTTCCTGGAATACTGGAAAAAAACTATAACTTTGTCTCTGATATTAAGTATTTCTTAAAAGTGGTGGTGGCGGCAGAATTTTTACGCTTGAGCACGCTAGAGATCAGGGGTAATCAACCTTTTTTTTACCTACAGCCCATTTTTGTATCTCTGTTAATATCAAAATTTTCTAAGTGCCCTTCGGTTCCTCAGTAATGGTAATCTATGGAGTAGAGAAGTATTTAACTTTGTAAAATTTATGAAAGAGAGATACCGCAATAATAATAATTATTATTATTCACCAAATGCTCTATGTCAAAATTCCATAAAAACCTAATGAAGATATTTTCAGAAGCCCTACCATTCACCACGAAAACTGAAACCCCCGCTAGAGGGTAGCTGACTACCACAGCTGTAGAGTCTAGACATTCTCTTGAGTAAAATACAGTGTTCTATAGTGAACAAATATTGCAGTCTGTTCGACGCAGAGGCTCATCGATTTTTTTAAAAGTTTGTTTAACCTATAAGACACACGGTCTTATTGAATACAACAACCAATAACAAGATTCCATTCTAGGGAGATGCGTAAATTTGTTCTGAAGCACATCTAGCATATTTATAACGTAAGCCACTATCGACTCTACGTGGCTTAGTTTGTGGTCTACATTGTGTACGCAGGATGACTCTCACGTTTACCACAGAAAAAAAATCTTTCATTCTCATTTTCTTCTCTTAGAAGCTTTGTATAGTCGCGCTTTAATGCCTAATGTCTTACACACTTTCGCCTCTTACTAATCGTTTGTAAAGCATTGAATTATGCGCATCCGTACACACACACACACACACACACACACACACACACACACACACACACACACACACACAGCAGGCAGAGAGAGAGAGAGAGAGAGAGAGAGAGAGAGAGAGAGAGAGAGAGAGAGAGACTACCACGATGTTGCCCTCATATGCTAACAAGAACACCTGGCTTTTGACAGAAAATATCTTCCTAGAAAGTAAGCAATGCTGAAAAAGATGAATTATTTAACATCGAATATACACTATGTAATCGAAAGTATCTGGACATCCCCAAAAACATACGTTTGTCATATTAGGTGCATTGTGCTGCCACCTACTGTCAGGTACTCTATATCAGCGGACTCTCTAGTCATTAGACATCGTAAGAGAGCAGAATGCGGCGCTCCGCGGAACTCATGGACGTCTAACGTGGTCAGGTGATTGGGTGTTACTTGTGTCATATGTCTGTATGCGAGACTTCCGCACTCCTAAATATCCCTAGGTCCACTGTTTCCGACGTGATAATGAAGAAGAAACGTGAAGAGACACATACAGCACAAAAGCATACAGGTCGACCTCGTCTGTTGACCGACAGAGAGCTCCGACAGTTGAAGAGAGTTGTAATATATAATAGGCAGATAGGTATCCAGACCATCGCACAGGAATTCCAAACTGCATCAGGATCCACTGCAAGTACTATGACAGTTAGATGGGAGTCGAGGAACTTGGATTTCATGGTCGAGCGGCTGTTCATAAGCCACACATCACGCCGGTAAATGCCAAACGACGGCTCGCTTGGTGTAAGGAGAGTAAACATTGGACGAATGAACAGTGGAAAAACATTGTGTGGCTGCCACTCCCCAAGAAACTTTCCAGCACCTGACTGAACATACGCCTGCGAAAGTGGAAGTTGTCATCAAGGCTAAGGGTGGGCCAACACCATATTGAATTCCAGCATTACCGATCGAGGGCGCTACGAACTTTTAAGTCATTTGCAGCCAGCTGTCCGGATACTTTTGATTACATAGTGTAAATTTACGTGGTCCCGGCGGAGGTTCGAGTCCTCCCTCGGGCATGGTTGTGTGTGTTTGTGTTTGTCCTTAGGATAATCTAGGTTAAGTAGTGTGTAAGCTTAGGGACTGATGACCTTAGCAGTTAAGTCGCACAAGATTTCACACACATTTGAAATTTTTTTTGTAAATTTACGTGTTGGGAAGTCTTTCGTGAATGTTTTTGTCTGGAGTGATGCCTTGTATGGAAATGAAACGTGGACGATAAACCGTTCAAAGAAGAGCTAATAATTTGGCGAAGGTGGTGGGTACGAAACTCATTGAAACGTTGGGACAAGATGACATCACCACTCGGCTGATAACCCGAGAAAAATTCATCAGTGGAATACGCCGAGAAAGACTGCAATCACATAGATCTAATAACTAATTATGAGGTACTGAATAGAATAGAGAAATAAAGAAATTTGTGGTGCAACCTCACTAAAAAAAGGTGGGATCGTGTAATAGAACACACCCTGAGGCATTGAGGAATCGTCTGTTCGGTACTGACGGAATATTGTAGGAGGTAGAAATTGCAGAGCACGACGAAGGCTCGAATACAGTACGCAGGTTCAAATGGATACAGATCGCAGCAGTGATGCAGAGATTGCGAGACTTGCACACAACAGACTAGCATGCTGAGCTGCATCAGACCAGACGGAATAGTGGCCCATTTGATCAAGAGTAAGGCAGAAAATCTTAGGGGGCATGCTCAGGATAGCATCCCGGCAACTGATTCATGGGAAATTCAGTGAATTTTAAAAGAGCCTTGTCAGAGTAGAGGTGAGTGCCCGCATCGTGCTGTTTCGAATATTAAGTAGTCCCACTCGTCGGTCGGTAGCATGTAACTAACGTCAGTAAAGCAGTTACAGTAACACAGACTGCCAGCCGTCTTGTTCTAAAACCTGATAATTTTCTGCAGGCAACGACATTATTCCGGGATTGTTTGCAACGGTTGCGGCGCGTGTTTCAGCTGCAGGGCCTATGCGCTCGCCCTTCACCTGTGGCTATGCCAAGTTACGACTGTGGAGCGAGAGCCGGAACATCCATTGCACAAGTGCTGGCGTACAAAGGGTGAGGCGTGCCCGCGCGGGCTGTGCTTTGTGGCGTGCGCGCCGCGGCCGGCCGGCATTAGCTGCTCGGATGCGCAATCCGCTGCCCGCTGCCCGCTGCCCGCACCTGCCCGCCTCTGGCGACACCCCACCGCCGCTCTTCTCGTCCCTTACTCACTTCTCACTGGCTCCGTCTGACTACAGCCTCACGTGTGCTCACCCCACACCTTGACGCTAGCCCGTACACGGATGGGCGACAGGCGACCCGCGGCCGGAACCGGCCCGCCGTTAATTTCAATCCGGCCCGCGGAAGAAATTCGTGGAGACAGCGAGCTGAGGAGTATGAGAACACTACAGCTGTTGAAACTTAAGATGATTTTTAGCGAGTTATCTGCATCTAGCTGCTTTCATATGCATTTACTTTTCCATGTTGATATTTCAAGATTCCCAGTATTCAGATGTCAAAATTTCTTCACGCGTAGTGAACACTGTTTCTTCACTAGCGGCGTTGCAGAATTTTGCAAAGGAAGTTTTTAGGAACTTTACTGTAAAACGTCGTAAGTTGTTGTTGTTGTGGTCTTCAGTCCAGGGACTCGTTTGATGCAGCTCTCCATGCTACTCTATCCTGTGCAAGCTTCATCTCCCAGTACCAACTGCAACCTATATCCTTCTGCATCTGTTTAGTGTATTCATCTCTTGGTTTCCCTCTACGATTTTTACCCTCCACGCTGCCCTCCAATACTAGAATATGCCCTACCAACCGATCCCTTCTTCTAGTCAAGTTGTGCCACAAATTTCTCTTCTCTCCAATTCTTTTCAGTACCTCCTCATCGGTTATGTGATCTACCCATCTAATCTTCAGCTTTCTTCTGTAGCGCCACATTTCAAAAGCTTCTATTCTCTTCTTGTCTAAACTTTTTATCGTCCACGTTTCACTTCCATACATCGCTACACTCCATACAAATTCTTTCAGAAACGACTTCCTGACAAATCTATACTCGATGTTAACAAATTTCTCTTCTTCAGAAACGCTTTCTTTGACATTGCCAGTCTACATTTTATATCCTCTCTCAATCTAATTCCCGCAGCATCACCCGATTTAATTCGACTACATTCCATTATCCTCGTTTTGCTTCTTATATCTTCCTTTCAAGACACTGTCCATTCCGTTCAGCTGCTGTTCCAGGTCCTTTGCTGTCTCTGACAGAATTACAATGTCATCGGCGAACCTCAAAGTTTTTATTTCTTCTCCATGGATTTTAATTCCAACTCCGAATTTTTCTTTTGTCGTAAGTAACCAAACAATATTCACGACGCGTAAACAAATATAAACATCTGAAGATGGGCTGAACACAAGGAATTTACTCTCAAAAACCGGTTTTTTGACGCATAATTTGCTGTCTGGTGTGCCGGGAAAAGGGTGGTATTCATATCGCTGCGTTATTGCAAAAGCATTGACATTATGGACACCATAGTTCTGACTTTATTTGATAGGGGCGCAGCTGTCGTGTCACGTGAGTAGGCGGTCTGCGAGCTTAATTATGTGAATCAGGCCCGCATCTGTTCTTGTCATCTGTTTACATGTGGAGAAGACAGACTGACCTGCTAGAAGTGGTGTGTTCGTAGGAGTCTTGAGGGGGCGGGGGGGGGGGGGGCATGGGGGTGGCATAATTTATACATCAGACAAGCAGGATATTCTATAACTGAAGTTTTTCCGGTATTCATCTCACTCTCCCTATAGTCTGTCACGTGTAGAGGAAATTCCGGACAAAAATCATTAGTAACCAGCACGGATGATAACAGTGACCAAGGGCGTACTCAACGAGGAGTAGGAGGGGGAAGACATCTACCCACTCCCAAGAAAGAAAGAAACATCAATTTCTCAAACCGAGATCGCACCCTCCCCCGCCACACAGGCAAGCCTATCTGTTTAGTATCAGCACGAAGAAAGCGAGAACACGTGGCGGTTAGCAATTACACGCAGAGTCATTTCTCGTGAAATCTCAAAAATACTTTGCCGCTCTTCTCTTGGCAACTAAAAGCTTTCAGTAGCGTTGAAACTTCATTCCCGATATTTTTCTCATGTTTCCAGCCAATGTCAAAAGCTACTAACAATGTGAATACAGAACGATTTCGTGTGCATCTCAACGTTACCTGTTAGACAGCAAAATACTACGAACAAATCTCATGCAAGCTACACTCTCTCGATTAAGGACGCTGTAGGTAGTAGATGCCTATTATAAAAAAGGTAGTATTAGGGTGTTTGATGATTAAGAAACAATTTTTGCAATAGTATTGACTACTACGCTTTCATTCCTCCAGCCTGCCCCCAACTCAAACTCCAGTATGCTCTTGGTTGTGGTCGCGTGCTTGTGCCTATAAAAGTCGACAAAGCATTCCGGCAGACGTGTTAACAAAACTAAATGTAGCAGACCATATCAGCCTCCAGCAAAACGATGGAGCGTGCAAGAGCTTCCGTGGACTATGGCCGCATACCACGTCACCACGTCGGTATAATTAAAGTGCAGCTTCTCAGGAAGGTCCAGTATGGACTATAATTACCGTATGGCAGCGAAACTTGGTAGGTATGGTAACGCGTTAATGTGGAACCAATTTACTCTGGCAAAAAAAATTAGCTACAATTTTGACTGTCAGGCGCAAATCTGGCGTTATACAACACTTATTCGACGTCTCCGATGCTCTTATTTAACAAATTATAAAAGCGGTGGTTCGTAACAGAACCAACGTGATGCCTTTCTCACTTGTTTGACCTTTTCTGTCCACGTCCTGTTCCTAATCCACTATAAATGGAAACATTTTTATACGTCTTTCTTGCATTAACAGCGCCATAAGTGCACCTGGTGGTAAATTGGTTCCACATTGACGCATTAGAATATCTACCAAGTTTCACTGTCATGCGACAATTACAGCCCACCCTGCACCTCTGTGATTATCTGCATTTCAATTATAACCACCAGATACGTACAACCGCAGCGCTTCTGGGAGTGTCGCAGAATGTTGGCTAGGCTCGTGATTTTCGTTCATTGTACCACACAGTCTGATCAGGTGAGTCAAGTAAACACTTGTTACAACTGACTATCAGATGTGGGGAAAGGCGAGACAAGTGGCGAATACCAGCAGTCAACAAGTAATGCACAGGCTGCTATGGATTCTGTGCGTGAGGAGTCCTCATTACATCGACTGCGGCAACTAATTGTAAATAGTTAATTTTACGATAGCACACGAAAATTCTTCGCCGAGGCGTCAAATATGTGTTGTACATAATTTATATTGAGCTTGTGTATCATAGTAACGTATAGTACCGCAGCACACTAGGCGGATGAAGGCGATTGAAGTCTTGGTGGTCAAAACATTTTCATTGCCTGTATTTGATCATTTACAAGAGAAAAAGAAGCAGCACATGCATAAAATTCTGTATCAGCAGACTGTGTGCCTACAATCTGGTTTACATCGCAAATTTCTTCATAGTGTCGCATGGAGTAAGGGCATATGGTATTGTTGATGGCGATTTGTCTATTGGCTGGAGACGTGAGGCTCTGCTATCCAAGAGCTGAGTAGTATTTTCCGGTATCAAGTTTCATAGCGTTTCATGCCCTTCTTCACTTAATTTATGTACTCTAAAACTAGCACCACTTTACAATGTGCAAGCACGCATCAGCCAACCACACGCCATAGAGACACGATGTGGCACTTCAGTTCATAAAACAAGGCCCAAAGTTTGGCCACGAACTATCGATTAGGTGTTTCTGTTTCAGGAGGTACTGTACGAATACAAAACGTAATTTGGGACATGTCACCCAAAATTATACGCCAACATTCTCATCGCTGGAAGCAGTAAAATTGCGGGGCCCTAGTGAGTAAATGTACCTGAGAAATGATCTGTGATTTGTCATCGGCCACAATGTTTTAAAGAGCGTGAGGGAACTCACTGGTTGATCTCGGGCTGTAACATCACATTCAGTTTTGTTGCAGTATGAACCATATGACCATGCAAGTACATTTTTATGAGTAGACTTATTAGTTTTATGGTATTTTTCTCTTATATTAAGCATCTAATGTTTATTGTCTGCTTGTATTTACCTTGTTAGTGTGTATTTTTGCACTACTCAGTTAGTACAGAAGCGTAAAAGCTATTATAGATGTTGGGACGAGCAACAGATTCGAAGTTCCCATACAATCAAAAAGAACGATATCGAGTGTGTGATTATTTGACGGTGGCTTCTTTACTTCTTTGACATGCCGAGTCCAAGTTGGCTAACTAATGTGACAGACACACGGTCGCGTTCTACGGTATCTCCTAGTTTAACAGCCAGTATTACTCGTGCTCACAAAGGCATCTTGTCTTCGAGAGGCACAGCAACTGTTGAGGTCTTATAAGTCATTAATTATTTCAGTAACAGATGTCAAACGTTATTTATTGCGGCCCGTAGCCTGCTGCTTATAAAACCGACAGCTTAATACTTTGTTAGATAAATTCCATATGCATCTCGTTCCTTAGAATGTTCTGTAATGTCCACTGTTCAATTATCGCATATTTGGAGAACAATACAGTAACAGGTAATTGTCGTTTGTTGGGAGTGTTCCAGAGAGGACAGCACGCCTATCCCTGCCGACCAGTCACGGCTTGCAAAGGCAGGAACGAACCAGCGTCGCTGTAGGTCACAGCAGCAGGCCCACGCTGCGTGTCCGGAGCTGTCCGCGTACTCGGGAGGTCGTTCAGCGGGTTTACGCCAGGGGCAGCACGGAAACTCAGAGCCAATGACACCTCGCAACGTTTAGAAAATAACCACACGTTAACTACCACGATCAAGTTCACACATGGATGGGGGAGTGCATATACTACTCGACGAAAGGAAGAGAGAGCTGCTTCATGGCGGAAAAAACTGTGACAGAATTTGCTGTGATAGAGTGCGCAAACAATGAACACGACAGAACGGACCTTACATTTCGCAGGGCATTGTGCGCTCTCTTAAAATTTCCTCGCGGGTTAAAATTGTGTCCTGGACAGGGAATGCAGAGCAGAACATTAGCAACAAAACTGTACAGTACTCTTTTAGGAAAGCTCTTGCGCCCTTTCACGGATGGTGTTTTCAGAATTGATCTTCCGCTCTGCAGTGCCTTTCGTGGTCACACGTGAACGTCTATGTGCACATTGGGTGTATAGTTTCGTGTGGTGTTGTTATCGAACATGTCAATCGTGCACCACACACGTTATTGCAAACGGCGTCTAGAGCCGGCTTGCGATGTATTTGTAAAGAGTATGTTGCAAACGCTTTAGCGCTCTATGGAAATTTATATATCACAGGCGCACAGCTGGATGTGACATTTTTAGCAGCGCTGAATAAAGTGTAGAAAATCTGGGTTTTTAATGTAATATATAAATGTATATATATTCAGAAGAACAGTCGTGCTGGAAAATAAATCACAATTCGCAGCGCAAGTGAATGGAGAAATGAAATAGCTTGCAGTATCCAATTTGCGATTATCTGCAGCTTGAAGTACACTACTGGCCATTAAAATTGCTACACCAAGAAGAAATGCAGATGATAAACGGGTATTCATTGGACAAATATATTATACTAGAACTGACATGTGATTACATTTTCACGTAATTTGGGTGACTAGATCCAGAGAAATCAGTACCCAGAACAACCACCTCTGGCCGTAATAACGGCCTTGATACGCCTGGGCATTGAGTCAAACAGAGCTTGGATGGCGTGTACAGGCACAGCTGCCCGTGCAGCTTCAACACGATACCACAGTTCATCAAGAGTAGTGACTGGCGTATTGTGACGAGCCAGTTTCTCGCCCACCATTGACCAGACGTTTTCAATTGGTGACAGATTTGGAGAATGTGCTGGCCAGGGCAGCAGTCGAATATTTTCTGCATCCAGAAAGGCCCGTACAGGACCTGCAACATGCGGTCGTGCATTATCCTGCTGAAATGTAAGGTTTCGCAGGGATCGAATGAAGGGTAGAGCCACGGGTGGTAACACCTCTGTTCGAAGTGCCGTCAATGCGAATAAGAGGTGACCGAGGCGTGTAACCAATGGCACCCCATACCATCACGTCGGGTGATACCCCAGTACGGCGATGACGAATACACGCTTCCAATGTGCGTTCACCGCGACGTCGCCAAACACGGATGCGACCATCATGATGCTGTAAACACAACTTGGATTCATCCAAAAACAGACGTTTTGCCATTCGTGCACCCAGGTTCGTCGTTGAGTACACCATCGCAGGCGCTCCTGTCTGTGATGCAGCGTCAAGGGTAACCGCAGCCATGGTCTCCGAGTTGATAGTCCATGCTGCTGCAAACTTCGTCGAACTGTTCGTGCAGATGGTTGTTGTCTTGCAAACGTCCCCATCTGTTGACTCAGGGATCGAGACGTGGCTGCACGATCCGTTACAGGCATGCGGATAAGATGCCTGTCATCTCGATTGCTAGTGATACGAGGCCGTTGGGATCCAGCACGGCGTTCCGTATTACTCTCCTGAACCCACCGATTCCACATTCTGCTAACAATCATTGGATCTCGACCAACGCGAGCAGCAATGTCGCGATACGATAAATCGCAATCGCGGTAGGCTACAATCCGACCTTTATCAAAGTCGGAAACGTGATGGTACGCATTTCTCCTCCTTACACGAGGCATCACAACAACGTTTCACCAGGCAACGCCGGTCAACTGCTGTTTGTGTATGAGAAATCGGTTAGAAACTTTCCTCATGTCAGCACGTTGTAGGTGTCGCCACCGGCGCCAACCTTGTGTGAATGCTCTGAAAAGCTAATCATTTGCATATCACAGCATCTTCTTCCTGTCGGTTAAATTTCACGTTTGTAGCTCGTCATCTTCGTGGTGTAGCAATTTTAATGGCCAGTAGTGTATTTGATCTGTAATGGGACAGGGAGTATAACAACGGTCTAGATTCCTTCGAGCATTTTCCTCAGCATCTATTTCCTCGTTTACACACGTCTAACACGGCTCCCCACACTATTCCCTGTGACTGGAGCGGGTGCTGGAGTGTGATCGCGTACCGCGATTGGTAGGAAGCCCTGCCTTAAACAGACCTCTACTTCTCCCATCCCATCGTCTCGACACTTCAGAGTGTAAGCCATCGGCAAATCGCACGGTGTTGGGAACAGGACCCAACGCTTCGGTAATACGGTCGTACGTGGCCAGCTTTACTTGCACAACGCTATTCGAGGCCGAGAGGAGAAAGGGCGGAACACAGCGACGGAGGCGGGAGCGCCCGACACGTGCAGTGAACCGTGTCCCGCGGAACGGGTCACCGCGGAGGACCGCCAGTGCGGCAGCGCGGAAACAGCGGCCACTGCGCCGTGTCGCAAGGCACCCGGCCGGCCACACACCAACAGGGACGGAACGCTCCGAACGCGCCTTACGAAATGCAGCATTAGTTAGTGATTCCGTGCGCCCACTTGCCGGCGTCGCCTCTTCGTCCCTCGAGCGTGACACCAAGCGAAACGCCAGACACCTCCGAGGGTCGCTAGCACAGCAAAAGTCTGCCCACAGACTAAACTGTGCTCGCAGCGACGCAGGGCGAGGGGCGACAACTGTCTTCTGCAGGCGATTAAACCGGCCTTCAGTTATGAAAAGAGATGTACTGACTGGCTGTACATATGGCCTGCGTTCTGCCGGTGACACCAGTGTGCTCCACTACAGCTGAGACCGTCGATGCACGGCAGCTGAACAAGAGAAACATTGAAACACAGCGCTCATCATTATCTTTAAAAACTCTTAATGGCTCTGACAACTCCAAACACGCGATGTATTTCCACCAATCATCATCCTACCTCATACATTTTTACGTATTATTGCAAGCAAGTTAACTATGGCCCGCCCAGCTAGCCGTGCTTGTTCTAACGCACGGCTTTCCGGACTGGGAAGGAGCGCTTGGTGCCCAGCACGAGTGCGCCCGGGGAAGTTGTGTCGAGGTCCGTTGAGCCAGCCAGTCTGTGGATGGTTTTTAGGCGCTTTTCCATCTGTCTCGGCGAATGCGGGCTGGTTCCCCTTATTCCGCCTCAGCTACACTATGTCGGTAATTGCTGCGCAAACAAGTTCTCCACGTACGCGTACACCACCATTACTCTACCACGCAAACATAGGGGCTACACTCGTCTGGTGCGACACGTTCCCTAGGGAGTCTACCGGGGGCCAAACCGCACAATAACCCTGAAAGAGTGGTTCGGTGTGGGGCGGTGGTGGGGTGAAGCGGACTGCGGTAGTCGTCGTGGGGGTTATGGACCACTGCGGCTGTGGCGGGGGCGGAGCTTCTCCGTCGTTTCTAGAACCCCGGTTAACGTACAATAATACTTAACTATAGACTCCACGTCTAATTTAATTTGTTTTGTTGAAATAATTCATTTTGTAAACTTCATATTTTATGTATTATAGCGGACTTATCTCAGCCCATGATTTCTTAACAAACTGGGCGATGGGTCGACGCATTCTCACAAACAAAAAGGTCTGGGTAAGATCAGTGACGAGTATGAACAATGCAGGCTTTTTGACTGGATTATGATCTAATTTCGGCAGATTACTCACGTATGTTGGACAGAAGACAGTCCTGCCAACAAACTTCAAAAGCTAGAGAAAAACCTGGTGGAGCATTTCCAAATCTAGAATCCTCGTTCTCTTGACTTCCTAGTGACAAAATGAATTTATTTCGTATCTTTTTAATTTCGTCTCATTCTGGTGTGACAACTAGGATTATTTCTAACTTTCTAGCTTCGCTATTTTTCTGTCAAACTCAAAGAACATGTTCCTGTATAGTTTCTTCAAAGGTGACCCTTTGTCTTTCCCCTGTTCCGTAGGCATTCAAGTCAACAGTTGTACACTGGGACTCTTTATTCTGGTATAATCTGAAGAACTTCTTTAGCAGATTTCAGTAAGCTCTTCCATCCGTGTAGTGCCCATGATAGCGTTGGCGATGTACTATGTCAGAACGTTAACAACAAGACGCTGTAATTTGATGTTTATTAGCATGGCTTCTTCCAAGATCCAGTCCATTTGGAATACCACTGACCACACTATTATGAACTATATTTTGCTGTCATTTATTACTTATGTGACCTTAACTAGTTTTTTTAAGTACATATTTCCCAGTATTGTTCTGCTATTGATGACGTTAGAGCATTAATGGAGTAATCAAATGATTTTTAACAGGAGACTGTAATAATTTAACGTATAGAGTTTAAGGAACTGCATTTTATGTGATTAACCTAAAATTATAGTATAATACAAAACCAATGTTACATTAGTTACATTCGTTTAAATTATAGACGAATGCTGTGTTAATTTTATGTTTATGTCAAAATAACACAAATTGCGATGACGTACAGAACAGCCGTGACATATGCGGCAGTCCTCGTCAATGCTCAGCATGCTCATCTGAACGTAATCAATGTAGCTGGCATCACAAATGTGACTAAACCGTGGGTTCCATATCTCGAAATAGCCAGATCTCTGCAAAACTGCCTTTGCAGAACTGGAGAGAGTGTTCACATAAATCTATTACTTCTAAACGCTGAATTATTTGTTGGAACGTAATGTCTGTTGTGCAGAGTTTTCAGTTACACTCTTTGGAGTTTACATGTTTCTGCAACACAAATTCATCAGAGTAAAAACGTTCGTTTTTTTTATGTTTCAGTCACATGCAAATCAGTATCTATTGTGTTGCCTTAAATATTCTGCATACGTTAATAATGTCTTAAAAATTTAGTTTGAGTGCTTAATTTTGCTAGCACCTTGATGAGACGGCATAAATCAGCTAAGCACATTATCCACTACAAGAACTGTAATGTAACAAGGCTAATACATGCATACAAAACCGAACGGGAAGCTTACATGCACACGTAGAAGCTAGTGGATTAGTAAGAGTTTCGCTGTGTGTGCCAAATCACTGATAGGAAGCTTAAAGTGGCACACTTTCATTGATTTCTACTCACTATTGAACCGTAATTTTACAGTTTCCAGGGATATATGACTTTAACGTGTAATTATTGGACGATAAAAAATATGATTTCTGTTAACCGACACACAAACGCCGAGACAGATTTTCTTTTTCCTCGATTAGCGCTGGCCGAAGTGGTCGTGCGGTTCTAGGCGCTGCAGTCTGGAACCGCGAGACCGCTACGGTCGCAGGTTCGAATCCTGCCTCGAGCATGTATACGTGTGATGTCCTTAGGTTAGTTAGGTTTAACAAGTTCTAAGTTCTAGGGGACTAATGACCTCAGAAGTTGAGTCCCATAGTGCTCAGAGCCATCTGAACCATTTTGAACCTCGATTAGCGCCCGATGACCTATATACAACCACCAGTAGGTGCAATCTGTTTCATGACTCAATATCCCTCACGTGTATGGAATGGAACATGCGTATTGAATGTAGACGTCCAAGACTTCGCAATTTCTGTACCAACCAAGGAATTAGCTCTTCCCTTGGTTCTTAACAGCCATTCAAACATCAAAAGCTGCTACGCAAGAATAGGATTATTTCTTCACAAACAGGAAAGAATCGACTAGAATGACGATCATAAGATGTAGCTGGGACATCTAATAATCCGTTGCTCATGAAGGCAGTATGTTGTTATTAGAACGAGACAGCTTAGTATTAAGTAGTTTCTCACACGATAACTGTAGGAAATTAAGCAATGAGTGGTACCACTAAACTAGATCGATTAAACTCTCGGAATACGACCAAGATGCTAAGAAGGTAGCCACATGCAGGATTATTTTTGTAATAAATAAGTTATAAACAAACGTTAAGTATCCTCACAATGGCCAGAACAGCAGTCAATTTAATCTCACTAGTGTTAAGCAGCATATACTAGACTAAATTCAGAACACAATTCTAGTTTGCTTTCCTTTATCCTATTTTTAACAGTGTAGTGTTCTATGACGTCCAGTACGAAATGTTTCTAGCTTACGAAAGGTTGAACCCGGTTGCAGATACAGTGACGTAATATAATTATATGGGTGTATAGTTTAGGTTGCCGTAGTTGAAGTGAATAATTTCTTTCGTGTTTTTGTCGGGGGCAATCGTTTGGGGGAACTGTGGAAGCTGGAGATGGGTTGGGGAGGGGCCGGGGAGGGGGGGGGGGGAGGAGAGGAGAGGGTGGTAAAAACATCTTAGCGTGCCACGTGAAAAGCACATGATAGTTACATTAATGATCTCAAGGCGAGTCCTGAGAAAACGCATCTACTAACAGCACTGCTGAGAGGGTGTGTGTGTGTGTGTGTGTGTGTGTGTGTGTGTTTGTGTGTGTGTGTGTGTGTTTGTGTGTGTGTGTGTGTGTTTGTGTGTGTGTGTGTGACAGGGCCGTAAAGCGAGGCTGTTTGGAGGCAGGGCGCCTTATCACGGCAGGAGAAAGCGGACCACAAGCACGCCGAGCAGCGGCCGGCCTTAGCTTGCGTAGCGCTGTGCCTACCCCACAAACACCCCAGTTCCACAGCTCGGAACCGACCAAAGTGCCGAAAATTGAGCGTCCTGCAACATCGTTATTTAATAGCCTTTGATCTACACTAGGGTGACAAAAGTCATCGGATGGCAATATACCGGGTGATCAAAAAGTCAGTATAAATTTGAAAACTTAATAAACCACGGAATAATGTAGGTAGAGAGGTAAGAATTGACACACATGCTTGGAATGACATGGGGTTTTGTTAGAACAAAAAAAAAAAACAACAAACACCCCATATTGTTAGACGCGTGAAAAATCTCTTGCGCGCGTCGTTTGTGATGATCGTGTGCTTAGCCGCCACTTTCGTCATGCTTGGCCTCCCAGGTCCCCAGACCTCAGTCCGTGCGATTATTGGCTTTGGGGTTACCTGAAGTCGCAAGTGTATCGCGATCGACCGACATCTCTAGGGGTGCTGAAAGACAACATCCGACGCCAATGCCTCACCATAACTGCGGACATGATTTACAGTGCTGTTCACAACATTATTCCTAGAATACAGCTATTGTTGAGGAATGATGGTGGACATATTGAGCATTTCCTGTAAAGATCATCATCTTTGCTTTGTCGTACTTTGTTATGCTAATTATAGCTATTCTGATCAGATGAAGCGCCACCTGTCGGACATTTTTAACTTTTGTATTTTTTTGGTTCTAATAAAACCCCATGTCATTCCAAGCATGTGTATCAATTTGTATCTCAGTATCTACAATATTCCGTGATTTATTCAGTTTTCAAATTTATACTGACTTTTTGATCTCCCTGTGTATATGTACAGATGGCGGAAGTAACGTATACACAAGGTACAAAAGGATAATGCATTCGCGTAACCGTAATTTGTACTCACGGCGGCCAGTCAGTACCTTTGGGTGTTCAAGGCCAGTTCAGGGTGGAGTTTTTTAGTGATTCGTATGAAAAGGTATCCGACATGATCGTGGCCGCACGGTGGAATTTAACATACTTTCAACGCGGAGTGGTTCTCGGAGCTAGATGTATGGGACATTCTATTTCGGAAATCACAAGCGAATTCAATATTGCGAGATCCACATTGTCAAGAGTGTGCCGAGAATACCACATTTCAGGCCTTACCTCTCACCACGGACATCGCAGTGGCCGACGGTATTCACTAAACGACCGAAAGCAGCGGCTTTTGCGTATAGTTGTCAGTGCTAAAAGACAAGCAACAGTACGTGAAACAACCGCAGAAATCAGTGTATGACGGAGAAGAACGTATCCATTTGGACAGACCGGCGCAATTTGGCGTTAATGGGCTATGGCAGCAGACGAAGCGGGTAACTTCGCTAACAGCTCGACATCGCCTGCAGCGCCTCTGCTGGCCTCGTGACCAAATCGGTTGGGCCCTTGGTGACTGGAAAACAGTGGCGTGGTAAGACGAGTTTCCACTGTAACTGGTAAGAGCAGATGGCAGAGTCCGAGTGTGGCGCAGAGCCTACGATACAATGCACCGAAGTTGTCAACAAGGCATTATGCAAGCCGGTGGTGGTTCCATAATAGTTAGAACTGTGTTTACATGGAATGGAGTGGGTACTCTGCTCCAACTGAACTAATCGTTGACCATTTGCAGCCATTCGTGGGCTTCAAGTTCCCTAACGCCGATGGTATTTTTGAGGATGACAACACGCCATGTCACCGGGCCTCAATTGTTCGGCGTGGTTTCACGAACATTCTGGACAGTCCGAGCGAACGATTTGGCCACCCAGATCGTACGAAATTAATCCCATCGAACATTTATGGGACTTAATCGAGACGTCAGTTCGTGCACAAAATCTGACACCGGCAAAACTTTCGCAATTATGGACGGCTATAGAGGCAGCATGGCTCAGTATTTCTGCAGGGGGGCTTCCAACGATTTGTTGGGTCAGTTCCACGTCAAGCTGCTGCACTATGCCGGGAAAAAGGAGGTTCATACAATGAAGACTTTCGCAACCGGATGTTACAGCTGCTGAGAATTTTTCCGGGTTGTATGGCCGTGGTCCAGGGAACTATTCAATTCCTGACGTTCCGTCCAAGTTTACGTTGGACATCTTCGGAGACGTCCAACGTAGCCTTGGACGAAACGTCAGGGTTTGAAGAGTTCCATGGACCACGGCCATATAACCTGGAAAAATTCTCAGCTGTTGAAAAGTACGTTCGATTTGATATTATGAGTTATCCCATGACTTTTGTCACCTCAGAGTAAAGTGCTCCAAGCCTTTTCAAATATTGAATTCTCCGCTACATTTGTATATTCTAAAAGTTTGTTTATTTACTGGAAGAGCAATCTCTCTCGTCATTGCAAAGCAACCGTGGTATCAATGCGACACATCATTGCGAACAGTGACTAATAAAAACTACACATATGTTTTATAGATGCAGTGGAAAAAAAATATTCGTATAACCTTACTGAATGAGTTATGTAGTGTGTGGATAATACCGACTGATATTCCCATTCGTAACCAGGAACAAAGGTGTGAGATCTTATGGGACATAAATGCTAAGGTCATCAGTGCCTAAGCTTACACACTACTTAACCTAAATTATCTGAAGGACAAACACACACACACACACACACACACACACACACACACACACACACACACACACCCATGCCCGAGGGAGAACTCGAACCTCCAGGAACAAAGGTCTTTTGTTTATTGTGCATATATGAAACCGGTATTAGTGGTTGTGAAATATGAGTAGTGATGCGCCAAACGTGTTGCAACGTGTGCTTGTAATGTGGCGTCATGAGGCAGTTACTGTTGGCGATGGAGATGCGAGAAGGGGAACGATGGAACTGGCGCCGGCGTACATCCTAGTCATCTCCCGGTTTCGGCGCACCACATCACGAAAGGATAACCATTTACAATGTCTTATCGTGTCTCGTTATAAGAAACGGCAAGGCACTACGTAATTTAAATCGATGCCCCGGCGCACAATTTGTTGAGTAGGATCTACAGGATTTATACGTCGCCATCTTTTCTATGTCGGTCAAATGTCCATGACGAACAATGTTCAGTCACGTGTATTTAAGCTTGCTAATTCTGAGGAAAGTTAAAATTCACCGTAGTAATAGAAGAGGCTCACCCAGCTGAGCATGTTTTTCCATGTTCCGAAATCCGAAAACATCCAAAGTTACCGAGCCGACTGCTGTATCAGGGAGCTCAGAACTGAATAGCCTGCAGTTTCACTAAGAATGCAGAGTGGCGACTCACGCTATATAGTCAGTTCTATAAGAACTGATCATAACATAAAATATCATTTCTAAAGTAGAATAATATATTTAGAACGCGAGCACAAGCCAAAGCTGAACAAAGAAAGATATAGGAGAAATAGAAGCGTAAACAATAACCATAATATGGGTTAGAGGAGCGTAAATTTTTTTGGTAAAGCCAACAAAGCCTAATGCGTGGGTGGTGATAAGAACAGCACTGTGTCGTGTTGATGTGTTTCGCAGAAAAACTACTTGAGCCACTGGACTACTTAGCGGAAATCAAATCGAACATTATGTACACTATTATTTTAGGGTATTAAAGCCGCTCGGAAACTTAAATATCGATTTTGTCGAGAATATTTTATAGAGTGGTATCGAGCTGGTTTGAAAGATGGATATTTGAGTTCTGACTTCAAGTACCATAGGTATAAAAAATTACTAAAATCTGATTGCCGCGTGGGCTCGTTTTGAGCGACCGCCGGCCGCGGCTGCAGTGCAGGCTGTTCGGTGCACGTGTAGTGGGAGGCGGTTACGTATGAAGCACGGTCTACTCTCGCTGCAGTCACTGCTGTTATCCCGAGCTGACGCCAAACGGCCTACAGACGTCAGCGCAGATTCTTGGCAGCAGCCGGCGAGCCGTTGGGAAAGGACAGGCCCGGGGCCGTGTCACAAATGTAGAGCGTTGCAGACAGACTTTGCGTACGGCCTCACGAGTTAGGCAACGGATATTTTGTTCCACATTCGAGACAGGTTGACACAGTAACACGGCAGATGACTCAGCCCTCAGCCCAGAAGAACGTAACGGATACCCTCGCTAATTACGTACTCACTGCAAGGCACAGTGGTTTTCGAACAGCGCTTTGTTTAAGACGTTGCTTAACAAGTTAATCAGTCAATTCTTACAACGTTAATTTCATTAGGTTGGCGCATAAGTTCGTAGCGTTTTTCCATAAGTTTAATAAACGCAACAGAGACTTTAGTCATCAGTAATATGTTCTCCTTCACTATTCACAACCGTCTTCCGACACTGGGTCAACTTTTCGAAGCCGCGACTATGGAAATCACGTGGTTTTTAGGCGAAGAACTCGTCGAGTCATGTTCGGAGTGCATTTTCGTCCGGAAACCAAGTTCTTTGAAGGTTGTTCGATAGAGCGCAGGAAAGGTGAAAAACTGAGGGCGTTAGATCAGGTGAATAAGGTGGGAGCGGAATGACTTCCCAACCCCTCCTTAGCGTTTTTTGTCAGTCTAACAGAATGCGGGCGGGCGGGCGTTATCGTGGATTAGCATCACTTCACGCAATCTTCCTGCTCTTTGTTCTCGGATTTCATGTGCAAGACTTCTCAGTTGTTGATAGTAAATGTCAGCAATGATGGTTACACATTGGGGAAGCAATTCGTGGTACCCACACCATCGCTTTTCCACCATATGCATAACAGCTTTTGTAGACGCGGGAATTGCTGCTCTGTTTGGGTGTTATATTAGCATAAATACACCATTTCTCGTCACCAGTAACGATATAGGATAGGAGCCAACTGATGATGAGCAAGGGGAGATGCAAATATGGCCACCCGCCGATTTTTATGATTTTGGATTACAGCATGTGGTACCCATACCCCCGATTTTTGAACCTTCCCCATTGGATGCAAATGTCGCACGATAGTGGAATGATCCTAGTTCATCACGTTTGACAGGTCTCGAGAACACTGACGTGAATCTTTGTGGATTAATGCGTTTAAACGATCTTCATCAAACCCTGAAGGTCTTGGTGAACGCGAAGAGCCACTAAGGCACAAACGATCCTCCTTAAAAAGAGAAAATCATTTTCTTGCCATGCTCTGTCCAATGGCGTTATCCCCATACACTGCGTAAATGTTTCTGGGTGCCTCCGCTGCTGTCACCCCTCAATTGAACTCAAACAGAAGAATATGTCGTAAATGTTCCGATTTCTTCACTCGGCACTCCATTTTATAGCGCCCACAACTCCACTCACTATCTCCAAATGACAATATGTAAACTCAAATAACAGTGAACTACAAATAAAAATTTCAGCCGCTAAATGAACCCATAGCAAACGGAATACTAACACGCAATACAAAAACGCTACGAACTTGTGCACCAGCCTAATACCTATGAAGCTATGCGACTGCAAACCAAGTATCTCAATATTGGACCAGAAATGATACATCGCTAATAGACTCAACTCAAAATCTCTCAAGCATCTTTCTTCAAATTAGCCTAATCGCATAAAAAGAATAAGTCTATGGATAACAGTAAACACAAAATGCAATTCACACAGTGACGCTCAATCAAGTAATTTAGCTTCCGAAGAAACTTCGAAGTTTATGTCCACTGTTAATGACCTCTACCTAGTATTTTCTTTCAACCAATAACTCCTGCATTTAGTTAATCGATCTATAGCCTAATACAACGAAAAATCCGTACACCTGAAACGTTCCTTTCTTCTGTACAAGAAGATACCGTGGCGTCGCGCGAAATCACGCTCACGGTCGCGACCAGAATTCACACCGTCTTGGTACAGCGTACGGCGCGCGACGCAAATCATGCGATGTACTGCTCTACTGATCTAGTCGGAAAAGTTGATTGGCGGACCTGGATTAATCCTATCCAATGGTGCACAGGTAAAAATAGGGATCGCCAGCCTCGCTTTGATTCTCAATATAGGATTGAACAACCCCCTAGTCAGTAATTAGAAGGCCTGTAGCTGTCGAACTACTTTCAACAAACGCTGCAGGGTAGATAGTCTTAGAATAACCCAGTGTAGTCAGTAGTTATATTAACCCTGTCCACAGCAAGTGCCAGTAACCAATTAGTAGAAGCTGCTTGTTACGTATAATAATAGGACCCACTAATTAAATAAGGTGGTGGGTTAGTGTGTATAATATAATGTTGTTCATGAATCACTTGTATAATAATACTTGTTTTCAAATTGCATTAATATGGTGTGTTGTATCAATAAAGTATTAAAAAAAACACTTCGAGATCCGACAGCTGGACTGGAATATCTTTTCCGCTAAGAGTTCAGCACACCGACTGCAACTGGCTACTAGCACCTCCCGCTAGCAATCATAACAACCGCTAAATAGAAACACAGTTCAGCGTCAATAGGGAAAGGTTACTGACAAACACCTCACTCAAGTTTGCACGCAGACAAATGTCATTTACTGTCATGAATTCATTCTAGCCAAACCCCTCACTTTTATCCAACACTATCTCCATGTAGCTAACGGCTCTGTGCTATGCTCTGCGGTCTCTCTTTTTATCGAACAAGTCCACGGTCACTTACCGCAGTACTCGCCGAGAAAAACGGGGAAGTCCCGAAGCAGACTTTTACGCCCGCACTGGAAAGAAACTTAGGATATTCTCTCTTCACTGCACAAAATAACTCGGTTGATAACGTAGGCTCACCTATTCACGACTTCATAAATCTACAAACGAAGATTCCACCTCCGCTCCAGGAAGCACACGACGTCTTTAGGCCTTGAGGACTGCCGGCTGACTCGATCTCTAATGACCACTTACGCAGTATCCGTTTACAAAAGAAAATGTAACTGCGATTTCATACTAACTCTGCGTACTTGAAACTTTACCCCGTCGATCCCTTTTGGAAAGACGTTCCATTTTAAAGGCCATGAGAATGAACGTCCTGCCATCACACACAGGAATCACCTTTCACCGCACATGAGGATCCACGTTCCAGAATTTTCTTTTTCAGAATAAGTGGTTACAGATTCATTCGTATTTTCCTCCATTATGGACACTTCCATTGGTTCTTTACGTCTACCAGTAATTGAACTTCACTGCTTAGTGCTGCCTCCTGGGAGAAACTCTCGTTTCAATTATTTACACACCAGTTCAAATGGCTCTGAGCACTATGGGACTTAACTTCTGTGGTCATCAGTCCCCTAGAACTTAGAACTACTTAAACCTAAATAACCTAAGGACATCACACACATCCATGCCCGAGGCAGGATTCGAACCTGCGACCGTAGCAGTCCCGCGGTTCCGGACTGCGCGCCTAGAACCACTAGACCACCGCGGCCGGCTATTTACACACCAGTGTTCACAGGAGTTTCCACTGGCACATAGGGCAGACTATAAACGATATGGCCGACAGGTGTGGCCGAGCGGTTCTAGGTGCTTCAGTCTGGAACCGCGCGACCGCTACGGTCGCAGGTTCGAATCCTGCCTCGGACATGGATGTGTGTGATGTCCTTAGGTTAGTTAGGTTTAAGTAGTTGTAAGTTCTAGGGGACTGACGACCTCAGATGTTAAGTCCCATAGTGCTCAGAGCCATTTGAATTTATAAACGATATGTGAGAGTACTCTGGAGGTACTGCAAGCCTTCCTATCGTCTAGTTACGGAGACAGTTTGAACGTTTATACGCATCACAACTTGCAGAAGACGATAATCGAATTTCGGAAACCGATTTTCGGTGTACTGTTTGAATGTTGGGCTTGAATCGGTTTAGCTAACCCGATCAAATCTGGGTTCCCGTGAGTTAGTAGTTTTACATGAATGGTGTCTGTAAATCAACTGTTTCGATTTCGGTAGCAAGATTTTTAGAAACGAGAAAGTTGTGGTTATTATTGAATCAGTGAGGAGGAGGAGGAAGCGGTGGAAGAGATTGTTCAAAGAATAGATGTTTACATATCTTATCAGCCACAATTAATCCGTGCATTACATCCACGTAGCTCATGTAGCTGGTACTTTTCGCCGATGATACAAGTATAGCTATCACACCCGACAGACAAGAATTAACTGGTGAAGTTGTCAACGATGTTTCTCAGAAAATCATTAAGTGGTTCTCTGCAAATAGGCTCTCATTAAAATTTGACAAAACACAGTATATACAGTTCCACACAGCAAATGGAATGACCCCATTAATAAATATAGACTTCGATCAGAAATCGGTAGCTAAGGTAGAATATTCTAAATTTCTAATTGTATGCATTGATGAGGGGTTGAACTGGAAGAAACACACTGAGGATCTGCTGAAAAGTTTGAGTTCAGCTACTTATGCTATTAGAGTCATTGCAAATTTTGCCGATATACATCTGAGTAAATTAGGTTACCACGCCTATTTTCATTCTCTGCTTTCGTATGGCATCATATTCTGGGGTAACTCATCATTGAGTAAAAGAGTGTTCATTGCACAAAAGCGTGTAATCAGAATAATTGCTGGAGCTCATCCAAGATCATCCTGCAGACACTTATTTAAAGAGCTACAAATCTTCACTATAGCCTCACAATATATATATTCACTTATGAAATTTGTTATTAACAATCCGAACTAATTCAAAAGTAATAGCAGTGTACATGGCTACAACACTAGGAGAAAGGATGATCTTCACTATGCAGGGTTAAAGCTAACTCTGGCTCAGAAGGGGGTAAATTATGCTGCCACAAAAGTCTTTGGTCACTTACCTAATAGCATCAAAAGTCTGACAGATAGCCATATAGCATTTAAAAGGAAATTAAAAGAATTTCTTAATGGAAACTCCTTCTACTCATTAGATGAATTTTTGGATATAGTAAGTAGGTAATTTCCCAACCTCCACAAAAAAAAGATTATTGAGTGTCATGTAATATTTTGTCTAATGTAATATCTTGTATAGACACCTTTTATTAACCTGACACGTTCCACATCATTACGAAGTGTCATATTCATGATCTATGGAACAAGTACTAACCTAATCTAATCTAATGTGCGTCTAGGAACAATACAGAGATTTGATAACGTGTGTAACGGTAGTGTACTTCAACATTTTGGAGGCTTCGAATGGCTGGAAAATTTTAGAATGAATAAAGACACATTCCAACTCCTCTGCAGAGAATTAGGTAACGTTCCCTAACCAACCTTTTATTGGACAGGAGATTCCTTATTCGAGTGTATACGTGACTATCCGAAGACGGTGTAGAGAATTATGTTTACGAGAAACCGGGTTTGGGAGGCTGCGTAAACGCAGTTTGGGTAAGGCGTGAGAAAACGTCGTTGCGTGTGTTTAGAGGCGACTACGGGAGGAGCGCCATTCCCGTTAGGGGCGCGACGCGGGCCGGGCACGTCCGCAGCCTCGCCTCACCGTTACCGCAGGTGCCGCCGCCTCGCCTGCCTTCCGTCCCTTTCCTCGTGACCTGGCCCCGTTATGGACCTCGCTCCGTCCTGCACCTCCTACAATCCCGTTCCAAACACCTCCGATACACAGCAAAATCATCATCAACACCCTCTGTTTATAACGTATGTTCAAAAGGAAAGGTACGATACAATACTGTGTGTACAATTGAAGTATTTATTCAAAAGTAATCACCGGTGTACTGAGGACAATTATCCCACTGTTTCACGAGTCGAAAGGTTCTCTGTTCCCAGAATTTCTGTGGCTGTGGTAGGAGCCAGGTTTTTTTTTTTTTGCGTCATGTCGGGGCTGTACGGCGGATGCTCAAGTTGCTCCTACATGACATGTGGATGCGAGTTATCGTGGAGCAGGATCACTCCCTCCGTGAGCAGCCCAGATCACTTGCTCTTGATAGACTTGCATATCTACATCTACATTTATACTCCACAAATCACCCAACGGTGTGTGGCGGAGGGCACTTTACGTGCCACTGTCATTACCTCCCTTTCCTGTTCCAGTCGCATATGGTTCGCGGGAAGAACGACTGCCGGAAAGCCTCCGTGCGCGCTCTAATCTCTCTAATTTTACATTCGTGATCTCCTCGGGAGGTGTAAGTAGGGGGAAGCAATATATTCGATACCTCATCCAGAAACGCACCCTCTCGAAACGTGGACAGCAAGCTACTCCGCGATGCAGAGCCCCTCTCTTGCTGAGTCTGCCACTTGAGTTTGCTAAACATCTCCGTAACGCTATCACGGTTACCATATAACCCTGCGATGAAACGCGCCGCTCTTCTTTGGATCTTCTCTATCTCCTCCGTCAACCCGATCTCGTACGGATCCCACACTGATGAGCAATACCCCAGTATAGGTCGAACGAGTGTTTTGTAAGCCACCTCCTTTGTTGATGGACTACATTTTCTAAGGACTCTCCCAATGAATGTCAACCTGGTACCCGCCTTGCCAACAATTAATTTTATATGATCAGTCCACTTCAAATCGTTCCGCACGCATACTCCCAGATATTTTACAGAAGTAACTGCTACCAGTGTTTGTTCCGCTATCATATAATCATACAATAAAGGATCCTTCTTCCTATGTATTCGCAATACGTTACATTTGTCTATGTTAAGTGTCAGTTGCCACTCCCTGCACCAAGTGCCTATCCGCTGCAGATCTTCCTCCATTTCGCTACAATTTTCTAATGCCGCAACTTCTCTGTATACTACAGCATCATCCGCGAAAAGCCACATGGAACTTCCGACACTATCTACTAGGTCATTTATACATATTGTGAAAAGCAATGGTCCCATAACACTCCCCTGTGGCACGCCAGAGATTACTTTAACGTCTGTAGACGTCTCTCCATTGATAACAACATGCTGTGTTCTGTTTGCTAAAAATTCTTCAATCCAGCCACACAGCTGGTCTGATATTCCGTAGGCTCTTACTTTGTTTATCAGGCGACAGTGCGGAACTGTATCGAACGCCTTCCGGAAGTCAAGGAAAATGCCATCTACCTGGGAGCCTGTATCTAATATTTTCTGGGTCTCATGAACAAATAAAGCGAGTTGGGTCTCACACGATCACTGTTTCCGGAACCCATGTTGATTCCTACAGAGTAGACTCTGGGTTTCCAGAAAAGACATGACACGCGAACAAAAAACATGTTCTAAAATTCTACAACAAATCGACGTCAGAGATATAGGTCTATAGTTTTGCGCATCTGCTCGACGACCCTTCTTGAAGACTGGGACTACTGTGCTCTTTTCCAATCGTTTGGAACCTTCCGTTCCTCTAGAGACTTGCGGTACACGGCTGTTAGTAGGGGGCAAGTTCTTTCGCGTACTCTGTGTAGAATCGAATTGTTATCTCGTCAGGTCCAGTGGACGTTCCTCTGTTGAGTGATTCCAGTTGCTTTTCTATTCCTTGGACACTTATTTCGATGTCAGCCATTTTTTCGTTTGTGCGAGGATTTAGAGAAGGAACTGCAGTGCGGTCTTCCTCTGTGAAACAGCTTTGGAAAAAGGTGTTTAGTATTTCAGCTTTACGCGTGTAATTCTCTGTTTCAATGTCATCATCATCCCGGAGTGTCTGGATATGCTGTTTCGAGCCACTTACTGATTTAACGTAAGACCAGAACTTCCTAGGATTTTCTGTCAAGTCGGTACATAGAATTTTACTTTCGAATTCACTGAACGCTTCACGCATAGCCCTCCTTACGCTAACTTTGACATCGTATAGCTTCTGTTTGTCTGAGAGGTTTTGGCTGCGTTTAAACTTGGAGTGAAGCTCTCTTTGCTTTCGCAGTAGTTTCCTACCTTTGTTGTTGAACCACGATGGGTTTTTCCCGTCCCTCACAGTTTTACTCGGCACGTACCTGTCTAAAACGCATTTTACGATGCTATGCAGGGTCTCACAGTACGCGTCACTATTAATGGTTTCCCGTGCTCCAAGAATTCGATGAGTGTCGGACCTCGGACATCGAAAAAGACAGTGAGAACCACCTTGCCTGCTGAGGAGAGAGCTTTGAATTTTTTAGGGGCAGGTGACTTACCCAGGCTTCCATTGCCTAGATGTCTCACAACGTTATCCCAAAGCGGCACATGCAAATTTCAAACGACTTGTTTGTTACTATGTTTCCGTCCTTTTCATCTGAACACTCCTTATGACATCCATTGATGGATGTAAGGGTTTTCCAGACTTCTCCATACACATATTGTGATATTCAGCTTTTCGCATTCGAGTAGGTGCTGCTTATTTCTTTATGCCGACAGTCCATTTTCCTCCAGACCATCCTCTCGGTCTTTTACGAGGGCTATCCACAAAGTACATTACGTTTTGGAATTAAAAATAAATAAAGTATTGGAAATTTTTTTAATTATATACAGATGAAAGCCACACTTAAATACCACTTTTCTACATAGTTGCCATTTAAGTTAAGGCACTTATCGTAGCGATGGATGAACTTGGAAATTCCTTCGTCGTAAAATTCGGCCGCCTGCGCCTTCAACCACATGGTTAATCAGTAACCCGGTAGAAACACGATTTTTGTGGATTTCCTGGAAAGAGGCACTACAATAAACTCTCAAAGGCATTGCCAAACTCTGCAGAACCTCAGAAGAGCAATACAAAACAAGCGCAGGGGAAAGTTGGGCTCAAAGATCTTGCTGATTCACGACAACGCCCGGGCCCACACGGCAAATGCCACTCGTGAAGTTCTCGAATCTTTTAAGTGGGAGTTGTTTCCTCATCCACCGTACAGTCCCGACCTGGCACCGAGCGACTTCCACTGATTCCCAGCAATGAGGAAGTGGTTGGCTATGCAGCGTTTTGATGACGACGCACAGCTTCAAGAAGAGGTAACCACGTGGTTGATGGCGCAGGCGGCCGAATTTTACGACGAAGGAATTTCCAAGCTCGTCCATCGCTACGATTAGTGCCTTAATTTAAATGGCAACTATCTAGAAAAGTAGTATTGAAGTGTGGCTTTCATCTTTATATAATAAAAAAATTCCAATACTTTATTTATTTTTAATTCCAAAACGTAATGTACTTTGTGGATAGACCTCGTATTATAACGTATCATTTCCAGGCCGCGCCTCTGTGCTCGTCCTGTTCGCTTCTGCGACCAGTTTCTGGTAGCCGAGAGGATAGCACTACTCCTAAACGGGTACTGGTCTGGTCCTAGGTTGATTTCAAAGGCGACTAGTTTTCCCTTGAGGTTCGGTGATTTTCCAGCAAAAAATGGCTCTGAGCACTATGGGACTTAACATCTGAGGTCATCAGTCCCCTAGAACTTGAGAACTACTTAAACCTAACTAACTTAAGGACATCACACACATCCATGCCCGATGCGGGATTAGAAGCTGCGACCGTAGCGGTTGCGCGGTTTCAGTCTGAAGCGCCTAGAACCGCTTGGCCACACCGGCCGGCGATTTTCCAGCACCTGGTGGAAACAGGAAGCAGCATCCCCCGACACAAGTGCTACTAACAGGAGCTTCATTTGGCCACAAGGTGTCCACATTCTGCTCTGAAAGCTGGTTGGCTGAAACGCCTGAATGTTCAAACAATTTCGTGAATCAGTCTGCTGCTCAGGAAACCGCGAAGTCGGCCGACAGCGTCCGGTGTCTCTAGCTCTTTGATCTGGGGTTGGTGTTTTAAAGTGTTTAAGAAATCGGGAAGTAGTGATCTTTCGCGATCGAATAAGTTACTTTTCAAATAATAAAATACTACAACAATGGGACAAGCGTTCCAATGTGCAGGCGTGGATAGCTCTGTAATCCTTTTTCCGGTTTTTCTAGGCAACGTTTCGTTTTAATGGGCAGAGCCCTTATATCAGGTCGCGGATCCAACAGCTACCTGAGCGATCGTGTATAGTGAATGAGCCATAACAGACTCCAGTAAATTATACTTGTGTTTGTGGAAAATAGAGAGTCATGTTTTCTTGTGACTTTTTTCCCGTTTGCCTCTGAACAGTATTCATGTTTTGTTGTTGTCAGGATTGTCGGCGGCAGTTGCTGTAAGCCAGCTGGTGGTGGCGAACGATCTGTTCGCGGTGTACGTATACCCAGAGGTCGGATCTCTGAATCTTCCAGAGAGTAGATAGATAGCTACACAGTTCTTACTATCGGCTAAGGAGTGGTGAAAAGTTTAAACGCGTCTCTTCGATCAAACTGAGGTCGACGACCCTTATTTAGACTGATTTTAGAAGTGTATCAGTGCAGAGGATTAATCAGAATTCGCCATTAAGGGTTTCAGAGTAAATCTGCGGACACTGCGTGCGACAGCGTGAAAGACTTCGCGCGACGCCCCGGAATCTCCGAAGCACGCACGAAAAAAACGTTTCAGTAGGTCCTCCTCATTTCTTTATGTCCACATGTCTGTCTTTTCTTATCCCGACGAATACAATACAGAATCCTTCGTCGATCATCCATTATTTCGTTTCGCTATGTGCACAACCCATCTCCGTTTGACTTCCTCTAACTAGCTTTTCTTCAATTTATTACTGGACAAAATGTTGTTACTCCCTCGATTACTCTCTTGCTATACCATTCATCAGAACATACACAAACGCATAGTCAACCTTCCAAATCTTTCGTACATCCGACGCAAGTTTTCAGCTTTTTATATGTGAAAAATAGCTTGTCGAAGTAGATAACCTTGTTGCGTCGCAATGTTCGGAATAAAGGTGGTTCAAATGGCTCTGAGCACTATGGGACTTAACAGCTTTGGTCATCAGTCCCCTAGAACTTAGAACTACTTAAACCTACCTAACTTAAGGACATCACACAACACCCAGTCATCACGAGGCAGAGAAAAATCCCTGACCCCGCCGGGAATCGAACCCGGGAACCCGGGCGTGGGAAGCGAGAACGCTACCGCACGACCACGAGCTGCGGACTGTTCGGAATAATCGGACGGTTCGCAGACTGGAGAAAGGCAAACGACTGCCGCATCCAGTCCATGATCTCTTGGCAAACAGTACTTTTCATGGTGCAGTACAAGGAGCGAACAAACCGTTATATGGTACACTAGTCACAACGGATTTTTTCTTGATTCTGAATGAATACCTTCCCTCCAAATAACTCGTGGCTAAAATGTACGAGGCAAGTGAGGAACTTACCCAAAATTTTCACAGAAATCGTGATATACATTACTAACCACAATATAACACGGTGTATCAATTTCAGCTCACAAAGACTAGACATTGCTTTTCTGTATCATACTGTCCTTGGTCCTACACAAACCATGATTCTCACCTACAAGAGTCCTTAGTGGTACGACCATTGTCTTCTGTGACTGTCTCGAGTATGCGTTCTGCTTTTTGAATGAATTTACAAAAAATTCTAAAGGAAATTCAGTTTAGCAAGAGCCCTGTATATCGAATAACGTTGTCCCCTGTGGGCGACATTTCTCTTCAGTTCAATATCATAAGTCGGACGCAGTATGTACCACATTCTCTCTCTTGATCGAGGCTAATTGCTAAATGGATCACGTAGCAGCTCTGTTTGTGGTAATTTAACATACATATAGATGGCTTGAGTGGTGCAGCGCTGTGCTGGCCCCTTCACGTGAAGGAGAAAGGAAGGAAAGTGAGAAAGAAAGTGAGAGGCGTGGGGGGGGGGGGAACTGTCTCCAATCATCCACGTACTTTTAACTAAATCTCGAACCGACTTCCTTAGTTGGGGTCAACGATGCTTGTTAATATGCAGTCTCTTGATCCTGGATAGCCTTTTCGAAATCTAGAGACGGAATAAAACACCGTCACCAGAATTTGGTCAGCGATGGGGAGTGTACTAGGCGTGGGGGCTCAAATATTCCGAGCTGATTCCCCAACTTCCGTCAGTTGATGGCGATAAAGCTCGGCACACCCCTTGGTGATGTATTGTGGAGGAAGAGACCTGGTGCCAGATTCGTATACCACTTTCTCCACTACTTTCACTCCCTAAAATTTCCACTATCACAGGCAGAAAACTACAGTGCATGAATAATCGTAAATGTCCTAGAAGCGACAGACAGACGCATAGAGTAGAGAGAGCGAGCGACGTGCCTCAGCGACTGAATCCTTACTATGAACACAGTGCGGTATTCCTGCCTTATTCCATCCTCAGCATCGAGTGAGGACGTCACTTTTAACCTCTACTTTAACATCGTACCTATCAGCAGCACACAAACTTGATAAAGAACATAGTACTGTCCTACATTATCCGGATATGTTAACATGCAGAATGCGCAAGTATCAGATATCGATCTTTATAGTACGCATTTCGTTTGTCACCTAGTGTCAGTTAGCTTTCTAACAGCTAGTATTCTCTGAAACACCAACTGCTTCTCTCTCCTCTTTGTTACCAATCACATTTCGATGTCTATGGGCCAGCTTGTGTGGGTCTTAATGTGCGACAGTGACATCATTAAATTTAATAGGGTGACATTTTTGGCACTGTTTATAGATTTATGTTAAAAACTCAAAGGAAGTGTAAATGACAATAAAAGACGTCCCGTTGTCACTCGTTAAAAGGGTGTAAAAGAATGCTAACATGTTAAATTCAAAATGTAACTGGTCATAGTTAGTTTTGTTTGTTTCACAGAAGGCAGAGTTATAAAAAGCAAATTTACTTCTCACACGCCGCTTAAACTATATTTAACGTTTATCGTCATCTTCACTTCCACGGAAGTAGCTTAGGTTTTTTAAAAATTTTGTTTACATGCACTGAATGGGCGCCGAAAAACAGTGAGCTGTAATCATCTTTTTCTCTAACGAAACCTTTTCAGGATGTTAGCGCTAATCGTCAGCACTTTAGTATCACTGGCCTTTACATTTGACTGCTGCTGACCAGTCCACGGGGGCCTGTTGCACAGATAGAAACTGGCCGCGTCCAGGCTAATGTTCTCCTGGCACTCGCTTTACAGCCGTTGCACTCCTGTATCGGATCGGACAGATCGGGATTTGAACTCTAAGCCTCAGAAACAGCAGAGCCACGGCAGGTGGCCCCCTCTCGGTCACCGCCGCTGTGGTCTTGCACGCCGAGTTTCACCGTTAACTCGCATGCTCCTGTATTTTAGTGCACGTCCGTAAGGACAGGTGAGGTTTTTAAGGTGCGCGTTCACGACTAGTGCTGCGTGGCACGATGACCAGAAAGGTAAGCAGTTCCTTCTAGACAGGACACGAAAGCAGCCTCCGATAAGCGCTGTACGGGGCTGGGCTGAGCTGAGCTGAGCAGAAGAGAGGTGGGAGCCGTTTTACGACTGTGGCACGTTGCCCTCGAATACACACCGGCGCAGCAACTGCTTTGCCACGTCTGCTATCTTTTTTTTCGTCGCTCAGCATTCCCGTGTTTTGTTAGAGCCAACGACTCCTCTCAACAAGGACCAAATGTCTTTATCTCATCAACTTTTTACTTTTGGGAAACTTAATAATAAAGTCAGTTCACTGTCTTTTCAATATTGTTTTTACCTCGACAATGTGCACTTCGAAGTCAGTTTCATCATCTGGGCTTCAGCTGTTATGTACGAATCTTCAACGTACTAGAAACAAATAAAATAAAAAGCAAGAAAGCAACGATGATTAGAGTTTAACGTCCCATCGACGGCGATGCTATTAGAAACGGAGCACATGCTCGGATTATGAAAGTCACGGACAGGAAATCGGCCATGTCCTTATCAAAGGCGCCATCTCGTCATTTTCCTTATGCGATTTAAGGAAATCATGGAAAATCTGAGTCTCGACGGTCGTCCTCCAGAATACGATTCCACTGAGCCAACCATCCGCTAACTCGTTCGGTACCAGAAACTAATAACTGCGAATTTTGCTATTTGATTTCTACTATATATAATATCGCAATAAGGTACCTTCCAGCTTTTGTTTACACTATTATATACCATAGTTCTCGTAGATCCTGTTGTAGCATAGGCCATGTCTGTTCATTCTGGTTTAGGTGAATGCTTGCTGAGTGAGGGGAATTTCCGTCAGCGGTGGTTTAAAGTGCAACGATTACTCCCTGTGTGGAAGGAAGAGGCTGGGCGCAAATATATTGGAATTGTCCTCAACAATTGTAGTAGAACAGACCATTTACAAGGCCCTCATTCGAACAACCCTAGAGTTTTTCTCATCAGTTTTGGACCCTTACAAAGTTGTGTTAACGGAAAGGTATATAAATTTTAAAGTAGAGTTGCACAAGCTGTCACGGGAACGTCTAGTCAGCGTAAATAGTTCTACGTAAATACTCGGCAAACTACAGCGGGGGACACTAAATAAAGGCCACGTGCATGGCGGACCGCTTGACTCTCAAGATTCCAAGAGCCGACATTCTTAAATGAGTGAAAATACATCAATGTCGCACATTGATCAGGAAGCTAAAATTAGAGAAAGTCTGGCCCATAAGGTAGGACACCGACAATCTTCCTGCCTTCGACGTGTTCTTCACCCCGAAAACATTTGGTGCAGGTATCCACGCTTGTCTGTCTTGCCCAAGCCACATCATATCTGCTTAACTACTGCTACCTACATGCATTTGTACCTGCTTATTGTATTCATGCCTAGGTTTCCTCTACAATTACTACTCCTCACCTTTCTCTGGCTTACCAAACTGACAGTTCCTTGATACTTCTGGACGTGGTCTAGCAACCGGTTCCCTCTTTTAATGAAGTTGTGCCATAAATTTCTTTTATCTCCAATTCGATTCAATATTTCCTCGTTAGTTACCCTATCTACCCAATCAACCTTTAGCGTCCTTCTGTAACACTGCATTTCAAAACCTTCTGCTCTGTTCTTGTCTGAACAGTCTATCGTCTACATTTCACTTTAATACCAATCTATAGTTCAGACAATTACCTTCAGGAAAGACTTCCTCACACTCGAATTTATTTCCTTTTTCCCATGAATTTTTTTATTGTTATTACCCCCTGCATTTTCTATCCTTTCCAGATATCCATCTTCAGTTATTTTGCTGCCCAAACAGAGAAACTCATCAACTACTTTTAGTGTCTCATATCTTAATCCAGTCCCTCAGCATCTACTGATTTAATCAGATTACACTGAATTACCGTTGTTTTGCTTTTCACGGTGTTCTTTTATATACTCTTTTTAATAAATTATCCATTGCGTTCAACTGATCTTGCAAGTTCTTTGCTGTGTCTGACAGAATTAAATTACGTAAGCAAACATCAAATTTATTTTTATTTTCTTTCCCTAAATGCTAATTCCCTTTCCAGATTTCTCCTTGGATTTTGTTACCGCTTGCTTCGGTTACGGACTGAATAAGTCCCTTCGCAGCTACTGCTTTCGTTTCGATTCGTGTGGCTAACTAAGTAGAACTGTGCCTTTGAGAGGAGGCTGCTACTCTTAAAACCTCAACTACCCATCTCCCAACTCCCTCCCAACGCCATCGCAAGTATGTATACGAGAATGTAGGCTGCCACGAAGATAGGAGGCTAGATCAGCTAAGGAGTCCAATCGGCAGAGTTGGAGGGGCTACAGAATATTTTTGTTATTCAGGATGGCCAGACGCGGATTGGAAACCTACTGTCTTAAAAAGTGCACTACTTCGGTTGGTAGGCGGATGACCAGCACTTTAAACAGTACTAGGGAAATCACGAGGAAATTGCTGATTTGGGCCGATCAACTGTACTGTTGTTAGTGACCTCAGATGTCGGGAACACAGTGTCCGCCTGAAGCCCTGTAGGATATCGCAGTGAATATCGCCTGCTTACTTGCGCGAGACGTGAGAGAAACGCTAGAGGAACGGCTGTAGTGAGGAAGGCTGCGTGACAAAAAAGCGAATGAAACGGCGTGTCGGCCAGCGGGCCGTTAGAAAGCGCCGGCCCCTGCCAAACAGGGCGCTGCCGGCCGGGCCGTGCTGGACAGCGACGTGGCAGCGAAACCAGCGGGCCGGCTCCGGCAAGCATTTGGCAGAATGCGCAGAGTGGGCGAGAGAAGGGCGGAATCACGGTGCGGTTCTCGGGGGAGGGGGGTAGTCACAGTCTTTCACTACTTCCAAATCTAGTTTGCTGTTACCCCCCCCCCCCCCCCCCCCCCAACGTGCTTCAGATGTCTTCCATTATATTCATACTACTACAATTAAAACAATAAAACATATAAAGTTTCTCAATACAATAGTAATTTGTTAACATCAGCGCTTAGTACTTCAGCATAATGACAATGATCAAGATTACTTCAGCGTAACTTTCACGAAATTGCACTACGGTGAAGTACCGCATTTGAAGAACTTCTGAATGTTTGAGATGTACAATCCGCAACTCAACTGAAGGATTACTTTTTACGAGCCCGAAACTGTTTCCCTTTGCGACAAAGATGCAAGAAGCTTGAAATTTCGCTCAAACGTGCCTACAGCCTTTCTCTGTAATGGTGCAGAATCGTTTCGTCCTGCGATATCAGCCTCGGGGCTCAGTGACGCTTCAAACAGCAAGGTGTCTAGATACGCGAAAAAAATTCATGCGAGCCGTAATGTGAGCAGTGATGTCACATTGGCACCAAATTTCATTACAATTCTGTCCAACGTCCCCGTGGACGCGTCAAACGGTGCGAAGATCGTCACACTCACCCCCCCCCCCCCTCCTCTTACCCACATTTACCCCCTCCTTTCTTTTTTCGCCTCTGCGACAGAGGTTAGAACCGTGATGCTCAGTGTTGAAATCACGTCGTTTTCTTCTATGTGGCCGAGGAAAACATCTGAAATACACCTCCGTTCAGAATCGACACGAAACGACCTCAGCGGGTGGCATAAAGGGGGTCAATGAAACCGCCCTTTCCTTGGGGTGACGATTCCCACAGATTTTGTGGTCGAAAACGGCAGTTTGATGTCCGATAAGCAACAGAACGACATTCTTGACAACCTTTGACACTGCTTAACTCCCCCCCCCCCCCCAAACCCTAGACCTTCAACCCTTTTCTAAGGACATTGTGGGCTGCAGCCCACCACCACGTTGCTGTAGAACACAGACCAACATTATGTGTCGTTTTAGGCGTTATTTCAAAACAATGTAACCTCTGGCTGGTTCCCTATTAATGAATCAGAGGTGCAGATAGAAATCAACTGAAATAAGAAAAAAATGCGGTAGAGACCTTACACGAATCATATATGTGGGTTACACAACTCACATCCCATTGAAGTTAGCCAGCGACAAATAGTCGAACCACGTGAAACAAGTGAGTCGCCGTAGCCTGTGTATGACGTGCATCAGGCAGGGCTGACGGCTGAGGTCGGCTGCCTCGAGAAGACGAACTGGGAGGTGGGTGAACGACTTGGGACAGTTTAACGACTTGCGATAACTGGAAGGAAAATATGAGCGAGATAAAGGGAACAACTTAGCTGACGAATGACAGACGGACAACACAAAGACAGAAGCCGAGTCACCAATTACCGTGGTAACTGACACTGTAGCATTCGCTCAGTGACTACTTATTTCTCTTTTCCCATTCTTTTTCTTTCCTGTGCTCAGTTTAACGTAGCGTCGTTTGCTATGTTGTTGTGAATACTTAAAAGTAGATTCCAATGAAACTGGCAAGTTTTATTGCTATACAAAGCACGGAGATGCAGAAGAAACAGGGCAGGAGAGGTGAAACCACATGATATGTACGCAGGGACGAGTATAGGGGTTCACATTCAAGCACATCAAGAGTCCATTAGAACGTGGATGAATATTTTCAAATGTCATTACGAACGAAGTCTTAGTGACAGCTGAATTCTGGCCATCGCGGCTCAACTTCATAAAAAGCATCGAAATAAATAAAGAATTCACGAGTAAAGTATTAATGAGAACAAAACTACATCCCCCGTGATTCTATCACCGTACGCTTTACGAAGAAAATTGATGAGATATGATTTTCATTTCGTTCTGTTGATGAGAAGCATCCACCTGCAACTGAAAATCGCTGAGAGAACATGCTTGTGTTGCAAGTGAACGAATGCCTGTAATAAAATCAGTTACATAGTTAGAAACGCACTGATAGGTAAAGCTGCTATCTAGACACAAGAGTCTTATTCCCAATTTACAACTAGTCACTACACAACGCTTTCCTGAGACGTAGTCTTTCAGAGCAATTTCTTGAGGAATTGTTCCAGAATGACGGAATAAACGGTGAATTATAATTGACTATATTACAATTTGGTTTTTGCAGCTTTTAAATGGAGTCAGCTACAACAAATATATCTCGGGATGAGTTTGTGATTATAAGGACGCATCTTATTTCTGCAGGAAAGCGTCACAAAGATCGGAGGGCAACGTCCGACGCACCAGTAATTATCAATAGTGTCTTACGCAGTCAATCCATAACCAGTGCGTCGAATTTTTGAATTTAAGCAAAGAGACTGACACAATCTGTTTATCACAGACTATACGCCTCTATCTTACTGTTGATCTGTCACCAAAATTCTAACCAGTTGCTGTATGATAAATACAGATACACCTTCACCTTTCCTTAACTTCACGAAATACACAATTAAAATAACGAAGTTGTTATCTCGTCTAGTTATAAAGAGAATCCGCTTCGTTCACAAGTCTCACGTAATCGTTCCATATACTAAGTTATATGGAACGAAAGAAGTCCTTACCCTGGCCAGTATTTATTTTTCCTCCATACAAAGTGTACCAGGAGGCACAGTCAATATTCAGCGATACGACACGAACGGTCATTCGAAGCAAAAACCTGCCGTAAACATGGGCTCTAAAATCCATACCTTAAGAGCTATGAGCATCAGTTCGTCTTCGCTACTACAAAACACATCTCTTGTACTGAACAAGTGCTCATGTCTCTTAAGGTATGCTTCGAATTATCGTTCCTGTCCTACCGCTGAATATAGACTATTCCTCCTGGAATACCCTGTATATCTGAACTGAATTGTGTCTTCTTGTAGGTTTACTCCGCAAGGCGTGACATTTTTAGCCCTTCTATCAACATTCGTTTATGTTAATATTTGTAAGGGCGCCGATAATCTCGCCGTTGAGCGCCCGTAAACCCTACAAACACACACACACACACACACACACACACACACACACACACACACCCCTGCATATCTATCAGTCTATCGGTAGCTAGCATGTAACGTGAGAAGTTATATCAACGTCTCGCATGAGTGACGAGGTCAATAGTCCTCATTTTATCAGCTCAAAACATTCTCTCTAGTGTACAATTTAAGGATATAGAGAGGATTACATGTATAAGTCATTTTGTGAGTGTAGTGAGGGTTATAGAGAAAAAGGGCAACTCGATATTAGAAAAATAACTTCTGAAGAACTGTTTCCCCAATGTGGATTTTAATTTAGAAAACAGGGCCAAAATTAATAACCCTCTAGCGTGTGTTCCATGTCTGGGACATTTTCTATCTATTTGTCCACAAACATTCTTGGGTATAAAAAATGAATGCTAGTATGACGAAATAAATGACAAGAGAGGGGAATAGACGCGGTGGGTCACGGTCCACGATCGCCAGATTGTGCATGACGCAGCCTTACGGAGAGAGGACGTAAGAGATTATGGACGCGATATGCAGATAGGACGACGACGTTAAGCTCGTCAAGTCCTCTGGGGCTTAAGTGCTGGTACGAATTTTCTCTTCCTCTCTTCCGTATCTCATCTTTTACGACCAACCGTAACAAAAATACAGAACTGAAATGCACAAATACTTTTTACAAGAATGTACCTTACACAGTAAGATAACTGAGACAGAGAACGCGAAAAGGGAGAAAGCAGAAGAATTGTGCGACCTCCGCATTGTCCCCAGCGCTCATTAATGTTTCGACTGACTGCTCCCTCCCTTCATTTCACGGCACAGGTGCAATACAGTACTCTTGCAGGTTTGTGCATGACTATACAGATGCAAATATGAAAAGGGGAGCTTTACATGTGGTGACCTTAACAAAACACACTTTTAGAAAAGTTTTCCGGCACTGAAAGCGGAAGGGGACGGAAGTGGGCAGGTGAGGCTAGCTACTTCAAGAATACCTTCCGTATGATGTTCCTGACCGTTCACCTTATTACGGAAGGTGCTCTGTTCAAATAGAAGTTCATCACTCTAAAAAAAGTACTAATAGGAAGGATAATTGGAATGATTAGAATTTTTATCATTAAGAAGTCATTTACTACACTTCAGCCCCTGTCAATAGCTTAGTTCACAATCATTAAAATTCGTGTAATACAATTCAGTGTAATATTGATCCGCGAGTTTGCCATTGCAATGCGTTCAATGGAATGTGAGCGAAAAATTATCGCTGTACTGAAATTCGAAGAGGACAGTGTACATTCTTTTAAAAGTGTTACATGTCTCTCGAAAGAAACCGTTAAAAGATCTCTGATATTTGTGTTCGGTGTGTAATGTGAATTATCTTGAATATCAGGTAATGACTAGGAGTGCATGCATGTGGACAAGCTGTCTGAACCAGGCAGGCTTATAACAGATTTTATCTGTTTAAAGATTTTATGCATTACCCATAGGTCGAGATATAGTAGGCCACCGTGGATGTGAAGTAATACTTAAGTACAGGTATAGACCGCCAGTATCAAACAGAATACGAGAGCGAGGTTCCGTGAATAGGGGGCGTTGTCTGGCGTGGCGGCTGACCTCGACAGGTCGCAACCCCTTGTCGGTGAGGCAAAACGCAACACAGATTTGCTCGCCACTGTACTGTAGTTGCCTTACGTAGAGATACATCCTCGTCCAGATACAGCGAGCTACCCAACTTTGGAATCAAAATTATAGATACGATTGGGGATCCCAAACTATTTTGAGTACGGCTCGTGGTCGCATATGAATATTTCATGCGGTACCAGGATTTTAAGCCGTAAAGCGCGCGAGGCACGTGTTTGAGCTATGTTTCCGCACCGATGTTGGTAGTGCTACCTTGAAAAGCAATACTCAACAGCCTGCGATGTGTCAGCGGCCGAGGTTTTTCTCGGGGGCTACAGGAAGTGGTCGGTGTTCGTAACTCCAATGGAAAGTGAAGAGTAACAGAGGAGAAACTAGTTGCTAATGTCCTATCTCCTTGTCTCACTGCGCAAAAAACAACAGAAAAACTTGAGAGCGTGCGGCAAAATTTTGTGTGTCGTTGTGACGGTAACGAGACTGGCGGCGGCCTTTTGAACAACTGGTATGAGCTGAAGTAGTTGTTGTAAGGAGCAAGTTGTTTAGGTCAATAAAAAACTGGATATTTATGTGCGATCATTAGTTCATTACATCAAGGTACTCAGGTACTTCTCTCTTCTCTATATTATTTTGATTCAAAAAGTTTGCGATACCATGTACTCAACGTCACTCTTGAGCATGAATTCTATTAAAAGCAATGGAACTTTAATTTTAACTGTAGCTACATAGTGTACCCACTATTATGTTCATAAATGGAAAAAAAGCATAACTCCTACATGGAAGGTGCTCCGGTAATGCGGTGTGTCGTTCAGGGCTTTTCACAATTAGATTACCTTTTCGGTCATTAAATGTCACTGTACATTTCTCACCAGTACCGCAGAAGCTTGATGTATATAATAATTTGTTTGTACCCATACGATCAAAGGGTGAGTAGCAGATACAGTCTCTAACTGGACTACTCGGAAGAGCTATGGCCTGCTGCAAATTAATACATCTTGAGAATCTTGCTTAATTTCTGAAAGAAACACGAGAAATGGATTTTACACATTTCAGTCGGTAAGCAGGGTATTTAAACCCTTTAAGCCGTCTTTGTGTCTTATTTTTAACAGTTGCTGCGAAACCTACCTCCCTCAACAGCGAAATAAAGACTTACCGTGTCATAACTCCTCAGTGTTTATAGGTCACCCAATAAAAACCACCGTCAGCGATGATAATACCTCGTATACCTCCGCAAGACGTCAGTGGCTGTGTAAAAGAGCTAGTACTTAGTCTACTGTAGCAGGGATGAGAATTCGACACCTGTGTCAGGTTGTTCAAGCTACATCTGGATCAGAGTAACATAGTGATTGACAGGTATTTATTTACAGGCGGCTACCAATCCGAGAGTAGTTTGCTTGCGCTTTCTGCCCTGTTCACCGTCGTATCGCTCTGCTACCTCAGGTACCAGTTACGAGTTACCTGCGGAGAATGGCGAATTGTAAAAGTAACTGTTGCGATTAGTTCTTGTTATTGGTTTTGCTTCTTCGGGTGGCGTATTTTTTTTACGTAGCGTAATGTGTGAAGCTAGCAATGATATTACGTAGAAAAGTGTCAGGGTTATTGCGATCTTACAAAGAGCATTAAGAAAGAACGCGTGAACATATTCATTACGAAGCCATTCAGTTGCTGGTACCGCACTCACGTTGCGCGCGCAAGTAAGGGCTCACCGACAGGACATGGCCCTCACCCAAGCTCAACCGTCAATTATTTTGCTATTCTGACCTACCTCGATAAAAGAAGATCCCTGACAGTTGCAGTGGGTTTGGCGCAGCTGCTTCGCTCGTCTCTCTCAACCAATGATGTAAGGCGATTTTGTATATTTGTCTTGTTGAAAGCTGGCGACAGCGCTGCCAACTGTCAGAGAATTTTCTTTCACCGTCTCTGCTAAAGATACAGGGAATGCGGGCTTCAGGGGATGTCGTAAATCGCCGGTTCCAGGAAGAGGTCTCAGGTACAATGGAGAGATTCCAGCAAATAACGTAAGGCACTGGTCTAGAAAGCACTTATGTGGAAAGCATTAGAATGGAGTGGCATCAGAGTGCAAGCAACTGCCGGCTGTCCGTCCGCAGGTAGCGAAGCAGTGTGTGCGCAGGTAGTGCGTGGGCATCGCAGCCGTCCAGTGTAGTGTTCCACAGCGTCTCCCGCCACGCCGGCAGTCCTGTTTATTGGGAGCGTCTGCTCCTGCTGGTGCAGGCATGGCCAGCCCCAGCGCTGGCACAGGTGTTTGATTACGACGAGGTAGCCCACATCTGGGTGCTGCGGCGAGCCCACACTCGAGGCTGCCGGAGTACTGAAGAGTCAATGATCTCTCATCCATACATATTATAAGTAGGTTAGCGCCCGCTACTTCGCTCGCGTAGACTGTATGGTCTACACAGACTTTTTGTTTTCCTTTAATCGAATTGTTTTGTTGTTCGCAAAAATGGCGACACCTAAACTTTTCACGCTAATGGAGGGAATAGAAGCATGATCTTTTGTGAATATACTTCTGACCAAAAAGCGGTTCTGGTAGATAAAGTCGAAGTCTTTATTAGTCACAGCTTTTGAGTTCTTGCCGGCCGAAGTGGCCGTGCGGTTAAAGGCACTGCAGTCTGGAACCGCAAGCCCGCTACGGTCGCAGGTTCGAATCCTGCCTCGGGCATGGATGTTTGTGATGTCCTTAGGTTAGTTAGGTTTAACTAGTTCTAAGTTCTAGGGGACTAATGACCTCAGCAGTTGAGTCCCATAGTGCTCAGAGCCATTTTTTTTTTTTTTTTTTTGAGTTCTTGTGGTGATATTTTTATAGAAACTTTCATCCCCTAACACACATTTCTTTAGAAGTCAGGTACCATGTTACAAGGATTAAGTTTTTAAAAATTTTTAACGAAATATGTTCATAAAAATATCATTCCCTATTTTACTCCCTTAGGGGTTGAGTTTCCAAATTTGTTATTTTTGTTTCTAACTGAGATGCCAAATACAAATTTACGGATGTAATTTCAAAAATGTTTTCTTAATGAAATATTTACACGAAAAATTTCATCCCCTATTTTACCCCTCTTGTATTTCCAAAAATGCTGATAACACATTTTTTCCCTAAAAAGTCATATACTAATTTTCATAGTTGTAGCTTTAAAAATGCTTTAGTGGATCTTTAATGATGATTTATTTTTTTAAAAAACACGTTACCCGGCTGTTTCACCCACATAGTGATTAAGTTTCCTAAAATTCTAAAACATATATTTCTTTTTTTCTCGCAGAAATCAAGTACAAATTTTCGTACTTCTAGCTTCAAAAACGCTTTAACAGCGATCATTTTTCAAAAACCTTTCATCACCTATTTCACCATATTAGGGGGTGGAAAAAAATCCCTTCATAAACGATATCTACAGTAGAAGGTCAACACACAGTTCAAATTTCAAGTTGTTACATTGTGCTGAGGAGTGATGAGTCAGTCAGTCACGTCATCTCCTTTTATACAGGCTGATTCAGCTGCCCCTATCGATCGGTTTTATGCAGCTCACTATGCTTTCAAATCCCAAGCCTTTGATTTTCATATTCTCTTGCTCACTAAGTGCAAACTGTTAGTCGTACAGAAAAGAAAGAGCAAGACATTTTTGTAGGAAATGAGTCACGTTTTTCGAACTATTCAAGAACAACAGCTTTGAAGGTCACTTTTGTACGTTTTTCATGAATAATTCGTAAACTACGGCCTTCAGTGAAAACGGATTCCAGTACAAAATTTAACTACAAATAATTTCCTGTTCATTTTCTCCATAGCACTAATAATTTTGACATAGCGAGCGATACCGTACCGTGTACTTGTCTGGTCCCTGAGCGAATGAATACGAAAATCTTAGCGTTGTATTTGAAGGCGTTGCACGAAACCTGTCAGTAGAGGCAGCTGAATCAACCTGTACGTAGAGATGGAAGTCCGTCGCCGCAATTTCTGTACAATCAGATTACTCTGAGGGACTATTGTTGCTATTTTCATATGGTTTTCAGTTCAAATGGTTGAAATGGCTCTGAGCACTATGGGACTTGACTTCCGAGGTCATCAGTCCCCTAGAACTTAGAACTACTTAAACGTTACTAACCTAAGGACATCCTACACATCCATGCCCGAGGCAGGATTCGAACCTGCGACCGTAGCGGTCGCGCGGTTCCAGACTGAAGCGCCTAGAACCGCTCGGCCACTCCGGCCGGCTACGGTTTTCAGTACAATGAACTGGTTCACGAGTAACGTTTGTGTATGTAATTTACTAGCGATACGCCAGCCGAGTCGTCCGGCCGTAGATACTTAATGCCACCGGTACCGAGGCGAGGCAGGCCGTCAGTTTCAAACTGAACCGTTCACGGTTTGCGAGCGGCAGCTCCTCACATCCGGCCTGTGTACGCGCCACCCGGATCCCAGAGTTTTGCAAGGCGGAGCCGCGGCCGGCAGCGGGGCGTGGGTGAGAGGCACGCCCCTGCCTGCTGCCTGACACCCAGCGCGGCCTTCAGCGCGTGGCCCTGTGACGTCACCACCGGCTGCCGGCTCCCGGCCCTTCCGGGTGTGCGCCAGTTTAAAAATCCAGCCGGCGCGCATTCCCAAACACAGCGAGTTAAAGTCGCAACATGAACCAAGGCCGAAGCGGCTGCTGGCCCTGCACTTCTCACAGGGGATTCCAGACCGCTCGCAGTGCGCAATACGCCGCGCGGTCTTAGCTACTGCTACCGCAATCGGGCGAGGAACGGCAGCGCCAGTGCACCTACCGAGCCTTTCTGATCCTCCCGTAATGACGATCTGCAGCGTTTTCGTGCGTCAAGCCTGCGAGAAAGCGAAATTGTACATTTCGAGGGTGCTGAATCGACACCTAACGCGCATGCTTGGCCGCGGGAGTTAGCACACCGTTTCCGGAATTCTGGAGGGGGGCGGACGGGGTCGCGTAGGGTCAGGTTCCAATCCGCACGGCGGATTAACAAAGAGGACCGGTGTGCCGGCCAGTCCGAATGTGGTTCCCCACATCGGTTTGGGCAAATACCAGGCTGGTACCCACGCCCAATACCAGGCTGGTACCCACGCCCCGCCTAAGTTTCGAGATTAGCAAACATTTCTAAAACGTTCTCACACCTTGTCACGGGTTACGCTACATGCAGACAGTTGGATTACACAAATTCCGTCCTGACGGATGAAAGGGGGAGGGTGGCGACAGGAACGGCATCTAGCGGCCACCCTCTATCATTAACATTGCCAAATCCACATTAAAATTTCGACCTTGTGAAGACACGGGATAAGACCAAGAAGAAGAAGCTGTATGTCCACATAGAGGCGAAATCTCATAGCAACGTATAGTCACCGCATCTATTCGCACTGCCAATTCCTTATCCACGTTTTTGGTCCATTACTACTACTCTTGGGTAACTGAGTCATTCTTATGAGACGCCTGTTGCCAGGTGTGAATCCAATCGCAGTGGGGGAGGGTGGTTCCTGGGGGTCGTGCCACCACCCCAAAACCACTTTAGCAAAAATGTTTGTTTTTACGTAGGTCAGTTTCCAAATTTCTTAGATAACTTACGGAGGCTAAAGTGGCTTGAAAACCAAGAGATTTGAAAATGGTGACAAAGTCTAGATGGTCAGAAGCTGTATTTAACAAAGGATACTTGATGTCCACGAGCAAGCAAATTATTTGGGCGTAAACGGAGGAAAGAAACAACAAAACTCACACTTATATGCTCAAATAACCACAGTCTGCAGACGTGGTTAACAATTGTAGTGATAAGTGGAATACTGCCAATGGTAAGTGCACACTACAATTTTATATCGATTAAATTGTGACGTTGTCAAAGTTTCGAGAGTTTGTTGCTATTATATTTCTTAAATCAGTTGCATGACACATGTACTACTTAAATTTTCGGGCGAAACCTTTTCCAATCCTGTATTTCCTTGAATTGCAATTTAATAGAAGTTGTGCTACAGCGAAGTGTTACGCATTGATGTAAACGGATCATCATCATCATAATTATTAAGACTTTAACAAACTGTAACCTCCTTCCCCCAGAACTGAACCCTGGTAACTGTTAGCCAGTCGCCGTCTTTGAAGTCCGCTACTCAATTTTCGGGATCCCATAGTAAGTGAAACACGTGAATATCCAGTAATCTTTATGTATATCATCTCGATTAGAGCGTGGAACCCTTCCACCTCAAATCGACACAACAAGCAATATGTATGATATACTAGCATATAAATGTGCTCATTAGTTTGGTTTTCATATGAGTTTCTCCACATCGCTTCACTGCCTCTTTCGTAATTTTCTGTGGCCCTTCTGCTGTACTATAGCACAACAGCTTCGACGTTCTTGTCATTCTCTCATTACTTCCTGAAAACAACTTACGTTTATGTGAACTCCACCATTATTCGTTCTTTTGCACAGTTGAAATGTACTTAATTTACTGTGTTGGGAAACTTAACGCATTTAGTTTCTTCACAAGTCATTAAACTTTTAAACTACTCGACGTTGCCGGCCGCGGTGGTCTCGCGGTTAAGGCGCTCAGTCCGGAACTGCGCGACTGCTACGGTCGCAGGTTCGAATCCTGCCTCGGGCATGGATGTGTGTGACGTCCTTAGGTTAGTTAGGTTTAAGTAGTTCTAAGTTCTAGGGGACTGATGACCACAGATGTTAAGTCCCATAGTGCTCAGAGCCATACTCGACGTTGGCGAATGGAAGACTGGGATGTTTAGAACTTCAGTCACCTGTGCCAACATTCTAGACTGCACAACAAGCAAAAAATAAACTGGAGTCCTGCGCCAAGATTAGTCAGAAGGCCGGCGGCTTAAACCGCTGCGTTTAAAGCAGTGGACAAGTTAACCTCCAATGTACAAAAACGTGCTGCGTCTATGAGCTGCCACACAATCCGTACGTCCTTCGTACGTGACTGTGCATACTGCAGACATTTTGTCAGCAGAGTGAGCACCACTATAAAGTGTCAAGGAATGACAGACCATTGGGTGCTGAATCTTTAACTACCCAAAATACAGGATGGGCAAATAAAAGCGACCCGCAGAACAGAGTTCCATGTTACAAAGAAACGCAGCAGAGGAAAGGAGATACAGTTGATCTGGTAGGACTCTGAAGCATTTTCTGGTGAACTGCAGCCGCGTTCTCTGGTGTGCATGCACGTTTCGGAAAATTTTTTGACCTGTTCGAAACAGATTCTGACCCTATTTTCGGACTATGCGTTGCATGGCACTCCTTGTTGGCACTTTGACAGCATTAAACTTCTCAGCAAACAGCTAACCACAACGTTTCCACGACTTTGTTGTCACGTAACTTTCCACAAAGAACACCCGCTGCTGCCCTCCATTCAGACTGACAACCCGCATCCACAGAGCGAGGTGGCGCAGTGGCTAGCACACTGGACTCGCATTCGGGAGGACGACGGTTCAATCCCGCGTCCGGCCATCCTGATTTAGGTTTTCCGTGATTTCCCTAAATCGCTCTCCAGGCAAATGCCAGGATGGTTCCTTTGAAAGAGCACGGCCGACTTCCTTCCCCGCCCTTCCCTAATCCGATGAGACCGATGACCTCGCTGTCTGGCCTCCTCCCCCAAAACAACCCCCTCCAACCCCAACAACCCGCACTACGCTCTGAACCGGTGTGGATCACGTGACGGGCATACACGTGGTGAGCGCGTCACAGGGCGTGGTTCTATCCACAAATTCACGTCCAGTTGTATCCACTCGACCGGAACACTTATTTGCCCCACCCCGTACAAGAATGACACTGATACAAGTAAGATCACTTATGAAACAAGATAAAAAGAGCCATAAAACATTTTGTAATGGAAAATACAATTCGACGAAGCAGTCACGAAGAACAGCAAGGAGTATTACATTAATCGTTAAAAATTTACACAGAATTATTTTTTAAAACCTTTGTTGGAAGCTTCGGAAGTGAAATGCGCTGTAGTACTGTTAAATACATATATGAGAGAGATTTTCATATTTCTCTTCATCATGATAACTAGAGATTAACGGTAAAAAAATTCAAAATTTTAGGTACAATACATTTGTACTCGGGATATAACTATTATTTTTCAAGTACTGCGCATACATCCCCATTTAGACTATATGAAAATTGCCTGATGGTTATGACAGTAGTACAGATGGACATCTTCCCGCACAAACTGTAATACTTCAGCTGAGAAGTACGAGATCAACTTCTCTTCACGACGATGCAGGATAAAACTACTTTGCTCGTAACAAAAGACGCTGCACAGTGTCTTCATTGTACTTCTGCTGCTGACTACATGACTTGTTGGCGATAGACAGAAAAGCAGAACTAAGACAAATGAACTACTATATGTCATGTTTGGAGAGAGCATTATTGTTCTCAGATGGAGAAGGCATATAAAAACATACAGTGTATCATACATATCGATTGCTTTTACGTCAAACACTCTTGAATCCAGACAACTTAGTAACAATTACGTTGTAAATATGATGGCATCTGAAATCATATTTCACCTTCTTTTCGGCTATAAATGAAGCGAGAAACGCGTGGCCTTCTTTCTTTATTTGACATGAGCTATTAAGCAAGCTGTCTATGTTAAGAATATTTTCAGACTTCGTGCACAAGCTAAGCGCATTACACTTAGTTAACTACATTTCGTTCACAGCTGACGCTAGAACTCTTATGATAGTAAAGGAAAACAAAGTTGTTCACGTAACAACTATTCACAATTGTTTAAATGACTTAATTTTACGTAATCATAACCGATCTATATAAATTTTTAAAGGGAAAGAATCAGTTCTATGCACTGGTGTTCTCCTTTAAATGGCGTGCAGGTTTACTTAGTGTACGGAAGGTGGAACTTTAAGATAAGGACCGAAATTATTAGGAAATAACTCACTAAGGGACTTAAAACATGGAGGATTTCACTAGAGTTACTTGATAGATATGCTCCTTGGATTATTAGCATAACAGCTTAATGTCCGTCCTAGTGTTGCACGAATGTTGAAGGAAACTAGTTGTGGATTGTGAAGCAGTGTTACTGGTAACTGAGCTCAAAGTAATAGATCTGAAGATTCAGTACTAGTCATAGAACTTTTCTGGCACTTAACGTGATATACACGAAACACCACAGGTACGTGTGAAAATTTAAGCTGCACAGCATATTGAACTTGACATCAAACTGCATGGTGCTCCCATAACAGCCGGGTGAGCCTGTTTGCAGGCCATATGTAGGCAACAGCATACCAACTACGATAGGATCAAGCTTCGTAATGCACTGTGGTAAGCAAACCATCGTGTAAGACTGTAAATAAATAAAGTTATCCTATCATATAAAACGTACAGCTGCGATCCTAAAATATCATAATGTACTTCATTATTGGACAGTAAAATACTGATGTTGCATTAAAAACCATTTCTTTTCTTTTCGATAACAGAGGGGTGGCTTGTATTGATACGAAAATGTGCAACAGTTCAAATACTATATACACTACTGGCCATTAAAATTGCTACACCACGAAGAAGACGTGCTACAGACGCGAAATTTAACCGACAGGAAGAAGATGCTGTGATATGCAAATGATTAGCTTTTCAGAGCATTCACACAAGGTTGGCGCCGGTGACGACACCTAAAACGTGCTGACACGAGGAAAGTTTCCAACCGATTTCTCATAAACAAACAGCAGTTGATCGGAGTTGCCTGGTGAAACGTTGTTGTGATGCCTCAAGTAAGGAGGATAAATGCGTACCATCAAGTTTCCGACTTTGATTAAGGTCGGATTGTAACCTATCGCGATTGCAGTATATCGTATCGCGACATTGCTGCTCGCGTTGGTCGAGATCCAATGACTGTTAGCAGAATATGGAATCGGTGGGTTCACGAGGGTAAAATGGAACGCCGTGCTAGATCCCAACGGCCTCGTATCACTAGCAGTCGAGATGACAGGCATCTTATCCGCATGGCTACAACGGATCGTGCAGCCACGTCTCGATCCCTGAGTCAACAGATGGGGACGTTTGCAAGACAACAACCATCTGCACGAACAGTTCGACGACGTTTGCAGCAGCATGGACTATCAGCTTGGAGACCATGGCTGCGGTTACCCTTGACGCTGCATCACAGACAGGAGCGCCAGCGATGGTGTAATCAACAACGAACTTGGGTGCACGAATGGCAAAACGTCATTTTTTCGGATGAATCCAGGTTGTGTTTACAGTATCATGATGGTCGCATCCGTGTTTGGCGACATCGTGGTGAACGCACATTGGAAGCGTGTATTCGTCGTCACCATACTGGTGTATCACCCTGGATGATGGTATGGGGTGCCATTGGTTACACGTCTCAGTCATCTCGTTAGCATTGACGGCAGTTTGAAATGTGGACGTTACATTTCAGATGTGTTACGACCCGTGCCTCTACACTTCATTCGAACCCTGCGAAACCCTACATTTCAGCAGGATAATGCACGACCGCATGTTGCAGGTCCTGTACGGGCCTTTCTGGATACAGAAAATGTTCGACTGCTGCTCTGGCCAGCAAATTCTCCAGATCTCTCACCAATTGAAAACGTCTGGTCAATGGTGGCCGAGCAACTGGCTCGTCACAATACGCCAGTCACTACTCTTGATGAACTGTGGTATCGTATTGAAGCTGCATGGGCAGCTGTAGCTGTACATGCCATCCAAGCTCTGTTTGACTCAATGCCCCGGCGTATCAAGGCTGTTATTATGGCCAGAGGTGGTTGTTCTGGGCACTGATTTCTCAGGATCTATGCGCCCAAATTGCGTGAAAATGTAATCACATGTCAGTTCTAGTATAATATATACCCGTTTATCCTCTGCATTTCTTCTTGGGGTAGCAATTTTAATGGCCAGTAGTGTATATATTTGGGTGTGTGTTTATCGATCCCTTCACCTTTGACAATTGCTAATGTGACAACGCAAAGCTACACCTTCGTCCGGAGTCCACGTTGAACTGTAGGTCCCTTATATCTTTCTGGATATGTCAGCTCAAAGGATGACGAAAAGCAACGGGATCATGCCTTGTAAAGTCGTGCATGTTCATACCGAACATCGGGTCCTTTCAAATGCACAAATAAGCTTAGTAATACAGACGAGTATATATATATATATATATATATATATATATATATATATATATATGATGTGTGTTTGAGGAAACTCACTTTGCCTCCCTGAGATGTCACTTGTTCCGATAAGTTTCTGCGATGCTGCGGGCCATCTGACCCCACAAAGTAGGATAGAGCCAAGATTTTAACGATCACAGGCTTATTTTAAATTAAGGATTATGAAGTTAAGCCAAAAGTCGCGCTACATCCACATCCCCACACCTGGGCTCAGATTCCGAACTGGCGCAAAGTTGTATTAAGTAGTGCAGGAAGCGTGTGAGCAGCGAGCGAAGGCAGGGGCTAGGCACTTGCAGACTCACCCGTTTGAGAGGGGCACGTCGATGGAGCCGGAGGGCGCCTTGCGGCGGTCGCCCGCCATGTCGGCGAGGCGCGCGAAGTCCGTGTCCTGGTCCTGCAGCCGCGCGGACTTCCGCGACTCCAGCAGCCGCACCTCCTCCAGCCGCTTCCGCACCTCCAGCGCCTGTCGGCGGAAACACACGTCTGCATTACGCAGCTGGCTACCCAACAGCCTCTCACAGTGTGACAACGAGGACAGAATTCCATAGAGGGGAAAAAAACCCGCACGAAATCAACGTTCTTCAGAAAGGGTCGTCGTACACACCTACAAAACTATACGCTTATATCGCTGACGTGTACAGTAGAAATTTGGAACACATTTTATGCTCGCCTATTATGAGATTTCTGGAGACTGAAAAATCCCCTCTCTAGGTTCAAATGGCTCTAAGCACTATAGGACTTAACATTTGAGGTCATCAGTCCCCTAGACTTAGAACTACTTAACCCTAACTAACCTAAGGACACCACACACATCCATGCCCGAGGCAGGATTCGAATGTGCGACCGTAGCAACAGCGTGGCTCCGGACTGAAGCGCCTAGAACCGCTCGGTCACACCGGCCGGTACCTCTCTAGGAATCATCATAGATTCGGCGAATAACTATCTTATGAAATTCAGCTCCCTCTGTTCGCCCACGAGACACACAAAGCGTAGATACAGGCGTCCAGGTTCATGGCGTTATTCTTGACTTCCACAAGATGCTCGGTACAGTTCCGAAATGCAGCCTACAGAATACAAAACGAGCGTACGGAATATCGAGCCAATTGTGTTATTTCGTTCCTAGTGTACAAAACACTGACGTCATTATTAACGGACAAAAATCTTCAGATCTGAAAATAACCTGGGGTGTAGCCTGTGACGCTGCAATACAGATGCGCCACCAAAACTTTTTTGCCGATTACGTTTATTTTAAATATGACATACTTATTTTATTCTGTAAACCTTTAGATACTATGTGTTAATTAGTAATGTAATATGTATTGTAACTTTTGTAAATTATTCTGTTCAAATGGTTCAGATGGCTCTGAGCACTATGGGACTAAACTTCTAAGGTCATCAATCCCCTAGAACTTAGAACTACTTAAACCTAACTAACCTAAGGACATCACACACATCCATGCCCGAGGCAGGATTCGAACCTGCGACCGTAGCGGTCACGCGGTTCCAGACTATAGCGCCTAGAACCGCTCGGCCAACCCGGCCGGCAATTTTCTGTTTTAAGGTGTAATTTTTCTGGGATAAAGCCGTCACGGAAAGTGCCACAGATCAAAAACTTATGTAGAAGCGCTGTGTCTGAATGCGTGACGTTACGAGCAGAACGCGCGTAAGATTTGCTTGGCTGTGAGATGTGAGTGTGAACACGTGCATGTGGCGTGTATACTGTAGAATGTCTGGCTTGTGTGAGCGGGAATTGTTACTAGAGAGACACGAAGAGTACGACAAGTGTGAGCAGATGTAAGGGGCTACAATAACATCAAGATCTTGCCCCATAATTTATCAATGCTAATCAAGGTGTGCCTGCAGTATGCAGGGAGCAACAGGGGCATTGTCAACGGTAACGAAGACGTTGCCTTAACTTCAGCAACGAAGTGTAAGATCGTTTCACTTTCTTTCACGTTTGAAACTTTGACAGGCATTACCCAGTGCCATAATTTTACTGACATGAATTAAAACTGTAGGTACCTAATCTTGTCATCCTCAGTCACTATCATCTACTTAAGATCCAATTACTTTCCAGTTACTGGGTACCCTAGTGTCGTTGAAGACGCTAATAAAAAGCTTTCATTGCCATCCTTGTTTATTTACCGGAAAGATAACTGTAAGTAAGTAATAGCGAAGTCTCAATAAGTTAACTCTGTTATTCAATAATTTTCAGAAGCGAAGTTATTCTTGCTAATTAAATGAAGACAAACCAAAGTAAAAGTAATTCTGGCAATCTTAAATCTAAGAAAAGAAAAAGTTACGTTTATATGTGTCATATCTGTGTCTATTGTAATAATCCTGTTGTGTGGCGGTTTGGATCGCATTTCGGCGTTGCCGGTCTGTTGAAAGCCAAGAGCTGCTTATTTAACCCAGTAAATTTTCACAGTGATTACAATCCATCGAAACTAGCTTGAGATATCCAGGAATCTAATTAATGTAAATAGACGTTAATCTATGGTTACATAGATTATTGTCGCAACAAGAAAGCTACCTCCAGTCAATTATTTGCTTTTCAATAACAAGTTTAAGTATCTTTTCCAAATTAACGTATCTGAGTGTTAACGATGTAAGACAATTGCTTTCTTTGTTCATTATTATTTCCTAACGTGTTGTGTTGTCGGAAACGTATGTCGACGATCTGTTGCAACACTTACAATCAGTACTTCTTCAGTGCTGCGTGTATTATGATTTAGATATTGAGCAGACATTGCCCAACTGAGCTGGCGACCGTATTAATTAATTCCTGTATTATTTCAGTTAGACCCGTAGTGTACTCTGAGTCACGTAATACCCCTCTTTCATTCGTATTTACATGAGTGATGGCGCTGTCTTAAGTTTTAAACAAAATACATAGAAGTAGAAAGTGCTAGAGTAGGATAGTTATTAGAATAACTTCTTGTACACTTCTCTCCACTAACCAGATTATCTTTTTTTTCGGAGACGATAGCCTTGTCCGAAATCAAATTCATTAGGTAATTTGGCATATGCTATCATGGTCGTATGACCGCATTAACCGATCAATAAGGAGTTTACAACCTAAGGGTGTTATAGAAGCATTACACTGCACAATATATTTAAATGAACTAGCGTATAAAGTCTAAAGTTCCATTAGGCTTTTCGCGGATGACGCTCTTATTTAAAGGGAAGTCGCAAAGCTAGAAAATTGTAGCGAAATACAAGAAGACCTGCAGAGGATCGACGCTTGGTGCAGGGATTGGCAGTTGACCCTCAACGTAAATAAATTTAACATATTGCACATAAATGGGCAGAAAAACCCATTACTGCATCATTATACGACTGTGGTCAATCACTGGAAATAGTCACATCCACAAGATACCTGCAAGTACGACTACGTAGCGATGTATAGCGGAAAGACACCACATAAATGCAACTGAAGGCAAGGCAGATGCCTGAAAGATTAATTGGGCAAATTCTCAGGAAGTCTAATCCACCAACAAAGCAGGTAGCTTAGAAAACCTCATTCGGGCAATACTGAACGCGTTATTTTGTGACGACGATTAACGAACAGTGGTGATAAATTGTAAATCAAAGATATTTGAGTAAAGGAAGCAGTTCTGCAGAATGACATAAGATCGTCTCGTTTAATGTTTATCAGTTTGCATACAGAACGAGCAAAATTCCCAAAGTGGTTGACTGGACTGCACGACATTATTGTTATCAGTACTTTAAAAGTGGTCGTAATGTGCTTTCATTATTAGAAGCTGACGAAGCCAGTCTAATTCTAAATGTGTATACTTTACCAATAATACCCCTGATCGACAAATAATCGACAACATTAACTCATGTTAAAGAACCCATAAGACATTACTTGAATTAGGCCAACTAGACAACATGGATGTGGGTACGCGGAATACAAAACATCGGAGCTGCTCCATATGTCATCGGACATATGAAACAAGTCTTTCTGTAAGTATTTATATGGAATGTAGTCATGTATGGAAGTGAAATATGGACGATAAACAGTTTAGCCAAGAAGACAACAGAGGCGTTTCAAATGTGATGCTACTGCAAAACAACTTAAATACAGAGGATATAAAATGTAGACTGGCAATGGCAAGCAGAGCGTTTCTGAAGAAGAGAAATATGTTAACATCCAATATACAGTTAAGTGTTAGGAAGTCTTTTCTGAAGGTATTTATGTAGTACAAAACTGTAGATTGTAGCTATGTATGGAAGTGCAACGTGGACAAGAAATTGTTTAGAGAAGAAGAGAATAGAAGCTTTAGAAACGTGGTGTTACAGAAGAATGCTGAGGATTAGCTGGGTGGATCATGTTACTAATGAGGAGGCACTGAAGAGAATTGGGGGAGAAAAGAGAATTGGGGGAGAAAAGAGAATTGGGGGAGAAAAGAGAATTGGGGGAGAAAAGAGAACTGGGGGAGAAAAGAGAATTGGGGAGAAAAGAAATATGTGATACAGCACGACTAGAAGAAGGGATCGGTTGATAGGACACATTCTTAGACAAATCGATCACCAATTTAGTCTTGGAGGCAAGCGTGGGAGGTAAAAGACGTAGAGGGAGACGAAGAAATGAACACAGTAAGCAGATCCAGCAGGATGCAGAGTGCAGTAGTTATTCGGAGATGAAGAAGCTTGCACAGGAGTGAGTTGCATGGAGAGCTACATCAAATCAGTCTTTCGGACTGAAGACCACAACAGCAACAACCTCATCATGAAGCAACTTGCAAACCACACGTTATCTTATAGCAGGACAGGTCGTTGGAGTCCAGCTAGGTAGCCAACAACGGCTCCAGCTGCACACACTTCGTGTTGGTCGAAGACAGAAGCGCACCCAAGAAAAGTGGGCCCACGAGATGAACGGCTGAATATCATCAGGGTAGCTGCTGAGGAGAACAAAGAGCCAACCAGACAAGTGACACACCAAGTTAGCCTGACGGTGAAGAAATGCTTTACAGCTAACAGCGTAATTTTTCGATATTCATTGGGAATTGCAGTAAACCTATAACCTAAAAACACGAAAATTCAGACGCAAAATAAAAAAAGGAGGAATAATGTTAAGGCGGTGTATGTAGTGCTGCATGTGAGATAGCGCAGCAACTCCATGTATCACAAACTTCGCACCTGGAGGAGTCCTCCAACCCATCCGGGACAACGGCAACGAAAAAGACCGTGTTCAAGTCAAGGGCACGGCTGGCGCTTATCGCGAGCACATGTGTTGTTAAAGATAGTGCTTTGTCTTCCATAAGCTTACAAGCGCAGTCTAGTTACTTAGTTACGTGCAGTTGCGACTGCATTAAAATACAATTTGTGCACAATATTAGAAACAGGAATAGTAGCTACACAGACAGCAACAGCTGGCACGAACTCGTACCTGTTTGCACTGGGATCCTTCCGTGGGTGGAACCAACTGGTGACAACCGTGCTAGACGTAGGCTATGCACGAAGAGTACAAGAGAGTTTGGTAAGTGCAAGAGTTGACATTTATCTCAAGGCAGACACGTCTACCAACAGATAATACATTGCGTTGGGAAAGTATCGATGCTTGTTTTACTGTATTATTTTTCTTTCTATTGGAGTCCGGTTTTAATATTATCGGCTCGTATCATAATCAAACTTGGTTTTACTAGTATCAAACTGACTGTGTAGATCAGGCAGGAAACATTTAGTACACATTTTAATGAAAAATTTTATCGGCAGCTATTGTTGCCTAGAAGGCGAGCCTACAAATTTCGAATGAATGTCTGTAAAAGCAACTTCAAATTTGAATAGCCACTCGTAAGGCAACGAATCGAATTAAATGTTTCGATCCGCCGAGCAGTCATGTCTCGGCATAGGAGCGAGCGAACGCTGAGAGCGTTTTCGTTGCAGCCTAGGGCATTGAACCAGAGATGCCAGCAGTTTTTCGCAGAAACCTGACATAGGCGAAAGCGAGTGGATAAGCCCAGTGGTGACGGCTGCACTGCGATAAAGCGCACGCGCCGTGCTTCGCTCAGCTGCTATAAACCGACACTCCTGCTGCTGTTACGATGAACTCAAAAATACCGTCACAACCCTCTCTGATGGCCCCCTACCCGATCATTCCATATTAAGGTTTATTGCAAACTGTACAGCAGAGAAATGACAACGTCGTTTAATTTGGATAAGGAATCAATGACAATTTTCTCTTCAAACTTCCTCATATGACATTTAGGGAAAAATTTTCCATCTTAAAGTTGAATATTACCCAAACCATATTCTCTTTCTCGTTACTCAAAAAAACATCTGAAAGAGTGGCGTGATTACCAAAAGAGTTCAACGCAGTTCCCTCTGGTAAGGCGCAATGGAGCTGCAAAAGAAAGTCTCTTATCAAAGATCTGCGGTGTGCTTCGTGAAATACGCTGTAACAGTAATGCGACTGTTGAAATCAACCTATCTTCACTGCGAAGTCTCACCAAAGGGAAAAGCACGCTAGATTCAGTCCCATGCTCGTATCTCACACACAGCCCCATAACAAATGCCTTCTCCGGGGCAATCACGAACTAGTCATCGATCAACAATAAAAGTGAGTATACATGGGAAAGAATAGCCTCCCCGGTTACATATCCCTGCCTATCACATCTTGATCGAAAGTAATCACACTGAAGGCATTACCTTCGGAGCAGCTTCTGTTATTACACTGTTTAAAGCTGCAAGGCTTCATCAGAAACAATAGGCACCCGCTAAAACTCATATTTGCAAATCCGAAGAGCGTCCCCTTGCCATTGGCTCGTTCAACTAGCTCGCGTACCGCTTACGGTTATTAAGAGCTGAGCGAAAAAGAAAACTTCAGTCTTGAGTGCGTCAAAAATTACCGAGTTTTGACGTACAGAGCAAGATAATCGCTGTTTTTGAAACGTCCTGGCAGATTATAAATATGCTCTAGAACCCGATCTTTGATTTTCACGAGCATTTCCGATTACAGGCAACATCCCGGGTTCTATTCCCGGTCCGGCACACAGTTTTAATCCGTCAGGAAGTCTCAAATAGTACACACTCCGCTGCAAAAGAGAAAGATTCATTCTGGACGTCGATTTTTCTTCAACGAAGAATATATTGCGAACTTTTGTTACAATCCATCACGGCTACTAACAACCTTCCCTAGTCATAAATATCACACTAACACAGTTGCCCGTAACTTTTTAGGGGCGTCTTCCTGTACTGCGAGGTTCACAGGTGCAAATCCCGGCTGTCATCATGACTGTGAACTTTGATTGTAAGTACTGAAAGTTTCGGTTTAGTGGCGTCTTCGCGTGTTGCAGACACCATTGCTATAGATGTCTTCCGCTTTGCCGGCCGGTCTGGCCCAGCGGCTCTAGGCGCTTCAGTCCGGAACCGCGCGACAGCTACAGTCGCAGGCTCGAATCCTGCCTCGGGCATGGATGTGTGTGCTGTCTTAGTTTAGTTAGGTTTAAGTAGTTCGAAGTTCTAGGGGACTGATGACCTCAGATTTTAAGTCCCATAGTGCTCAGAACCTTTTGAACCATTCTTCCGCTTTATCTCTGCCTAAGGATTCCACTCACGGCTACAGATACGTTTTCTGATGAAAAGTATGCGGACACTTATTAGTGGAAATTAATATGGTGTATGTCCTCTGTTCGTTTTATGACGTCTCTGACAGTATATGGAGAACTGGCAGATCGTTTTCCTACAGAGCCGAGAAGGTAGTGATGTTGGACGCTGGGGTCTAGAGCGAAGTCGTTCTAATTCATCCCAAATGCGTTCCATTGGGTTCAGGACGGGATTCTGCATAGGCCAGTCCATTTCAGGAACGGTAAGATACACAGGCTGTTGCTTTAAGATGGTACTTTATGATAGGATGCAATGGCATGCTGATACCAACAATCACCACCTTTGAACGCAGTACACAGTGCTGTAAGGTGTATTCACATCCTTCCGCATTTAGAATTATGTCAAGCGCAAAAACAGGTTCACACGATAACCACTAAAAACATTCCCATACCATACCGTCTCCTACGTACTACACATGATGGCAGGTAACGTTTTCTAGACATTCGCCAAACCCAAACAGTTCCATCGAATTGCCACATCGTAGAGGTGACTAATCACTCGTTTCCAGTAATCCGCTGTCCCCTGGCGTCGCTCTTTACACCACATCAAGCATCGCTTAGCAATGAGTACAGAAATGTGTTACTCAGGTCATGTACGATGACCAGTCCACGGTCAAGTTCAGTGAGCTCTCCTGACTGACCCATTCTGCTGCTACTTCTACTTCAATGCTGACAACGCAGCACTCTCCTCCTCCATTTATACTGGCGGGTCAGCCTCTCGTGATAACTAGTGCTCAAATCCGTATTACATACGGTTGTCCGGATATTTTTGATCAAGTAGTGTAGATCGAAACGCGTTGTAAAATGTACTATAGCGTGTGGGAAACAGTCGCAATGGTAGCGGCACCGTGAGGCATCGTACTTGGCAATGGGAGCCGCACGTGGGGCGCGGCTTGTGTAACTCCGGCCACGGGCTGCGAAGGCGGGCGTCCGATTACGACGCGTGCCTCGCCTCCGCCTCTGTTGGGGGGAGGGGGTGAGACGGAGGAGGAGGAGTAGGGGTCGCGACCGCCGTAAATACTGCAGCTGCGGCGAGAGTGGCCCGCTTGGACAAGCGCCAGCGGCCGGCCGGCACCTGCAGGCAGACAACCCCTCCAACGCCTCCCTCCAACCCCCCGCCCCCCCCCCCCCCCCGCCCTGGTACATCGACAACAACCGCTACATTACACAGAACAGCGTACGGCGCAGATTATTTCGTAGCAGTGTTAGCTGCTTTCTGTCCATAGGCCTACTGAGCGAGGTAAAAATGTATCTCTCCTCTTCAGGGCCTGCAGCTTGCATAAAGTCATAACATGACATTTTTTTTACTCTTTTACAAAATTAACTGCAAACAGGTTTGTTTTTACATATGTCCACGACAAGCGTGTTCGGTATTTGTGCCATTTTCAAATGTTCCTGTTGAAATTACATTTATGTATCATTTTATTCTATGTCTATGTAATAGTACTATGGAATTTTTGTCTTATACTTACGTCGAGGTGGAGCGACGTCCATAAAACATCTTGGAACGTAAATTCTTTTATTGACTACGTTGTTAATATAGGTCACCTCAAACATAAAAATTTTCTGAGAAACTTTATTAACATAATAAAGAAAGAAAACGGATGAACACATCACGAGAAAAAAAAGCAAAAAAAAATAGACAACATCAATATTTATGGCACAAAAATATCTCTGACTACCTAAGATATAATTTAGTTCTAATCGTACTGCATCAATGGAACGATATTTCATTTGGCAGCTGTCAAAATATAACGCGAAATTTCTATACGAGTCGAATATGTGACCTGTATTAACGATGTAGTAAATAAAAGAAACAGCGTTCCAAGATGTTTAATGAATCTCATTCCATCTAGACGTAAGTATAAGATAAAAATCTTATAGTACTGTTCCACAGGCGTACAATAAAATGATACGTAAATGTAATGTCAACAGGAACCCTTGAAAGTGGAAATTTGGAAATTTGTGGTAAGTTCCTACGAGACCAAACTGCTGAGGTCGTCGGTCCCTAGACTTAACACTGCTTAATCTAACTTAAACTAACTTACGCCAAGGACAAAACACACACACACTCGCCCAAGAGAGGACTAACCTCCGACGGGGAGAGCCGCACGAACCATGGCAAGGCGCCTCAGGCCACACGGCTACCCCACGCGGCTTTGAAAATGGCAATACAATTTTGTCGTGAAGCTATGTAAAAATGACAAGAAATAGACTATTTGCAGCTAATTTTGTAAAAGTATAAAGAACAAAAAATTAAAATCTACAGGGTGAATACGAATTCCACCGCCAAGGTTTTGAAGGCTGTATTTTTTGGTATCCACATTACTAATTGGCTAATAGGCCACGTAGCTAGTTGCAGGTTGCCTATCTAAAGGTTCCCATGAGCAACAAAAATTTGAGTTTCATTATGTCATACAGTTATTGACCGAATCTAAAAATTCAAAATGCTGTCATAATTTACTCATTAAGAACTGTACTCTTATATTAAGGATTTAATACAAGAAGTCAAGTATTACAGTCAGAAACTGTGTATATGTCTTGAAGCAGCGTAGTTCACTTCGTGCAAATTATGTGGACAAGGGCGCTTAGTGAATCCCAACAAACTTTACCCATAGTTTCAAATTTTTATGATACTTTTCCTCGTTGACATCCCTCCCTCCGCAAAAAGATGAAAGGAAAAAATTAAGGCTCAGTACATTTTCGCCGTTCATGCAGTTAAAACTGCAGCATTAGGCATGACATTTTATTAATTCTTTACTGGTAACTGCGTTCGCAACACATTCGTATTTTGTCGTCTACTATGTAGTGATTAGACTGATGACCAACTGGATGACACACAGCCACCGGCAGCCGTACCAGCGGTGCCGTTTCGTGTACGAGAATGTTGTCATCAACGTGATCTGCACCTCATAACCAAAAGAGACTGCCATGTCTAATACTGTTTGAAGTACTTGGCCCTCAGTCCGAACCAACTCGAAAAAGAGTCCTCGGTCCGAATGCTCCCCCTCCCCCGGCCCTTCTCCCCTCCCCCCCCCCCCTTCCACTCAGCGAATGAGAATGATGGAAACTACAAAGCACACGGTCACCTAGAACCAATGAGAAACAAAAACAACAAGAATTGATAGTAATATAATTAAACAAGCTAGAAGTAAGATAGGGAGGCCCTCAACATAAACAGCTAGAAACTGGGAAAACCAGTTCACGAGGCAGATCATAGAAACGAGGACGGTGAAAACATCTTATTTTTAAAGTATACAGTAAGATAAAGCTCGAGAAGAAACTGCAGAAAGATGGACAATGTATAAAATTAGCAAGGTGAATGATACTCTCCGGAGTTGACAGAGATGGAAGGTGGGGCACATGGAGTATTGGGATGTGAGGGACGTCCATAATCTCGACATGTGCCGCTGGAAGTACAGCGGGAAGACAAATGGCCGAACTTCCAGCACTGAAGCCACCGCATCTGGGGAGGGATATATGGCTTGTCGCAGCGGTAGACCATCACCATGACCTTCTGGGCAATGTGTCACCCTCGAAGGCCAAGATAAAGGCACCGGTGGCAACCTGATTACCCGTCGGACCCCGATGGACGCGCCGGACGAAATGAACACCTTGCCGCTCTAAATTGGCGAGCAGCTCGTCGTCAGACTGCAAAAGAAGGTCCCTGTGGAATATAATACCCTGGACCATATTTAAGCTCTTATGGGGCGTGACGGTAACAGAAACATCCCCCAACTTGTCACAAGCGAGTGATTCCCATGACTGGGCAGAGGATGCTGTTTTTATCAAGACTGACCCAGAGCTCATTTTGGACATGTCCTCCAACTCCCCAAACTTGTCCTCCAAATGCTCCACAAGAAACTGAGGCTCCATGGACATGAAAGATTCCCCATCAGCTCTAATACATACGAGGTAAAGGGGCGAATAAGCTTCTTTGCCATCCTTGGCCTGGCGTTCCTCCCATGGTGTGGCCTGGGTGGGGAACGATTTGGGGTCGTATATCTTAGTATTGAAGTGAACTTTGCCCGCTTAGAGGCTGCTCTGGCGGCGGACCACCAGCAAGAGATGACGTACTACGCTTCATGGCGTGTCATCCGCCCTGATGCCACCCACTCCGACCACAGGCTCTCGCCATGGGCGCCACCCAGCCTCAGCAAGGGCCACCTGGCAGGATGGCCATTGCCGAGAGTCCCGATGCCCCAGGGAGGTGGGCATCTACTCCATAGCGTACGTGGGGAGTTAACGGCGCGGGCATCAGCAGAGAGATCCCTGTGTTGCCAGGGGGCTACATGGCGGCCCCACCACAACTGACTGGTTACCGTGTTGGATATGAGGTGCTAAGAAGTCCATGGTCATCGTCGGCGCAGAAAGCAACACCGCATAGTGCATGGTGGAAAACGCACCCAGGAAGGCATCTCGCCTAAGAAATGGAGAATGAGCGGGACTGCATTGCGACGACGAGAAAGTGGGCTAAAGATCTCAATGTACGGTGGACACGATGCACCATGTAAGGTGCCCTTCCCCAATTGGTTCGCTCTTCGGGAAAATTTAGAAAGATGGAGGTCGAAACCGACAGGCCGAAACGTGTGAGACGCCTTTCAGCCGCCTCTTACGACAGGCAGGAATACCTCGGGTCTATTGTAACCCCCGGACCCGCAGAGGGTCTGGCAGATGACGGAGCCGTCAAGCGCCAAAATGGCGTCTACATACGACTCACGTTACAAGCAGCGTGTAGTTATTGAATTCTTGTGGACAGAGAAAGAAACCGTGGTGAACATCCGTAAACTTTTGTGTACAGTGTACGGCGATACTGCAGTTGAGCGATGGGTAAAGAAAGTTACAGCCTCAGGAAATGCAGAAACAGAACTCCATGATCAGCCACGCTCCGGACGTCCTGTCACAGCCACTGCTCCAGACATGCTGAATCGTGCGGATGCCATTATTCGTGCCGACCGGTGCATCACAACTCGACAGTTGGCTCTGCAGTTGTCGGGCAGCATTGAAAGTTCGTCTGGAATGATCGAGACTCTCGTATATTCAAAGAGATGCTCACGATGGGTTCCACGAATGCTCACAGCGGACCACAATATTAAAAGAAAGATCATTTCATCTGAATTGCTGGAGCGTTCTGAGACCGACGGAGAGGCCTTTCTGTCACGGATCGCTACGGGGGACGAAAGCTGGGTGCACTACTTTGCTTTCACCAGCAGGGAATACATGCTCTTCCACAACGTTGGCGTACGGCTATAGAACGTGATGGAAACTACATATAAAAATAGGACATGGACAAGACATGTCACCAAATTCTGACTCTTAACAATAAATATGTTCTGAGAAAAAAAAAGACGTGGGGCATCGCTTATTGTAGGATGCTCGTACACAACAGCCATCCGCACAAGGCATGACAAAATCGTAAAAACTCGTTGCCAGCCATGTGGAAATTTATGACACCCTTATCAGTGCCAGTGATGATAGCTCGAATGGAATGGTCTATTGCCCGACATACCTCTGTAACACTTATGAAGCGAATGCCATGAAGTGCTTCCTTCAATATAGTAATCCAGTTGAAGTCGCAAGGTCTCAAGCCCGTGGAGTGTAGTGGGTGGTAGAGTACTTCACAGCCGCATCGATCGAACAAATCAGTCACGCCCTTGTCCTGCAAAATGATGGGATTGGGTAATCCTGCAGAAAGCTTCGCCGCTTCTTTCTCTAAGATGGACGCAGGCTGTGTTTTTAAAAACGAAGCGCCGACATTTTCTGCAGGACCCACACATCATTTTGCAGGACAACGCTCGGGCGCATATTATGGTGCAAGTTGCGACTGATCTGTTGGATCGATGGGGCTGGGTAGGGCTGTAAACACTCACCACACTCCCAGAACTTAAGCACTAGTGACTCAACTTGATTCCTAATCTGATGGAATCACTTCATTGTATTCGCTTCACAACTGTTGCAGAGATTCGTCGGGAAATGGATCGCTCCACTCGCACTATTAACACAACTGGCGCTGCTAAGGGTATCCTACGACTTCCACATCGCTAGAAACGGGGGTATACAATGCTGGTGACTACTATGAAGGACTGTGAAACTTTTAAAGATGTGTTTATTTTGTATAAGTTATAAATAAATATTGCCACTATTACAGTTCCAAACCTCGCACGAGCAGAGCGCTGTAATTAGCGCTACTAGGCTCCTTGTGCGTTGTGGCAGAGTGATTTAAGCTAACGAGACGGAATAAGATTGCGCTGCTTGAGGAATCGGGAAGTTTGCTGTAAATGACAGCATTTTTTGATGCAGCCCAAGGAATTGGGTCAATATCACGTGTAGCTATTCCTGCTCATTGACAAAACGCTGAAAATCAGTTCATTCTGCCGGCCGGAGTGGCCGAGCGGTTCTAGGCGCTTCAGTCTGGAACCGCGCGACCGCTACAGTCGCAGGTTCGAATCCTGCCTCGGGCATGGATGTGTCTGATGTCTTTAGGTTAGTTAGGTTTACGTAGTTCTGAGTTCTAGGGGACCGATGACCTCAGATGTTAAGTCCCATAGTGCTCAGAGCCATTCAGTTCCTTCTCCTCTCTGATCGCAAATAATGACCATCTGCAGACGTTGAGGTCGGGCCTACGTAGTCGACAATACGGTCCTTCCAGAGTTATAATGTTGCATTCAAATAAACTCTAACACTTCATGCTACTACAATGAAGCAGGTACAATCGTAAGTAACCACTCTGAAACACGATTCTTCACGTGGGCGTAAATGTTAAAAATCTTCTACAAAGTGTGCACAAGTAAAGGTCAAGCAGCTCGTGCGCCAACACTGGTTGGCGCCTCGAAGGCGACTGCATACTATGACGGGGCGACGAACAGCCGTCTAGGACTTAACTACTTGCTGACGAGCCTAGCAGAGGCCACTTGCGCTGCCACTGCCAGCTGCGCCGTCATCAGGCTGTCATTCGCGGAACGAGGGCCCCGCATCGCACCCTGCTCGCTTTTCCGTGCCGTCAGCCCGTGTCCAGTTACTCGCACACCGCCGCACCCACAGCTCCCCTCTACCCTAACTGCCTCTCGCGACAATTTGTTGCCTCATTGTTTTGCGCGGAGACTTATCCTCATTTCGAGCCAGCACTGCCCTGTCAGTTTTAAGAGATAGCGTTTCGGGTCGATGCGCAAAGAATGAAGGTCCGGTTAATGATAGAGGCTAGGCAACTGGGCCACCTCGTCCAACAATCCATTGACCGGGAAAACGTAAGGTGAGAGTGGGCTGCGGCACCCTCAATGTAGCAGCCACATGACAGTTCCAGCAGGAGGAGGAAGGGGGGGAGGGGCGTGCAGAGTGCCCCGCGGCAAGCGTTGGTGCGTATCGCGCGTGAGGAGTGTTGGCACGACGCTCGCTCCCACAAGGCAGTCGCCAATAATCCCCACCGTCGCAGTGCCGCTGGGTTGGAACTGGCGGTTCGTGGCCACCTTGCCACGGGAGCTCTGCAAAGTCCGCGTATGGATGTTATGAAGGTTTGTGTAGCCTACTGTACCGTACAGGTTGTTGCGGGCGAGACAAATTATTAATCGTATGACATCGGGAGATTTACAAGAAAACGTTTATCGGCGGACTCCCATCAATTATCGTCACTGATGCAATTAACAAACAGCCTTAATAAGGATCGCTAGTCTCGCATTGTTCCTGGTCAAAATCCCCACCAACGCCAGTGACAAGTGCTCTGCCAGTAGTGTAAGTGCATTCAGAAGAATTCCGAAACCTGACCACTGTACTCTTTGTCTGGTCCCTTACAACTTCTCCACTAATCCTCACAAAGGTAAAAGTGGTAACAGTTCAATGCTAGACCAGAAACAAAGGATTTTTAGTATCGACGGTCATCGTCATATATTAGGCCTCTTCAAGTCCATATCGCTGCAGCTAGCCAATGGCTCCACGATCTGATACGACCTTCCGCCTATCAATCACGAGCAAACTCGCCTACAGAAGCGTTAAATGGCTAATCAGAACTCCACGTCTGCGTAATTGCATTTACCATTAAGTAGGGTCACTAGCTGCTGCAATGTAACGCCACCTCCGCTATCCGCTACACTGTCGAGGCGGGAGCCCAGGATGCGCCGCATCCTCCTCTCGGGAGACCTGCCGCTCGACTCCTCCATTGTGAGAACTACCAACAACGCCCGAATTTGTTTATCAACACCAAGGCCTTTCAGCTTATCAGTCTCGCGAATATATTCCGAGCATTGCACTGATCATCCCGTTGTCCCCAAACAGCGCCCCTCTCCGAAATGCTACTTCTTACTAGAAAGTACTGGAAAAAACCTGACGTCCTGGGAAACTATGAAGTCCGTAAGCCAGACTCCGACGACAACACTCAACATATGTTTCGTATTCACCATGCAGGTCACTTTCCATCAGTGTTCCCGAGCCTACGGGTAAGCACCCCGTGAGCAGCAAAATGAAATTATCAGAGGGATAAGAATAAAAGGGTTCGATTGTGCTTCGGTCATAAAATTACATTGTGTTTAAATGATAATGATTCATCTATTTCACAAGGCTGTCATACTGATTACATAAGTTGCCAATAACTACATTTTTTTTTTCAAATGTGTGACATAATGGGATGGAGGATACAGCTTGTGAAACGAAGATAGGAACAATACCTTCCTCACGAAGTCCACCCACTATACACATACTGTATAGTATGCACCAATGACAGTAAAGTTGAGACATGCGTCACATACGCTTAAATATCTTATGTAAACAACTTCTCTGAGTCCTATGTAGTTCCTATAATGGACCACAAATCGCTTGGAAATTCACTTCGCAGCAGATGAAGTAATTGATAGCACAACACAACAGTAACTGTGTAATGGCAATTGCATTTCTGTAAGACCTACACTGCATCATCATCATCATCATCATGTGCCATAGACGAGACACAAAGCATTGTTTGCCTGAAGTCTTCCAAGTTCTGTCAGTTCAGAAATAAGTATAGTGGACCTACTAACTTCGTTAATTTTTAATGTGGGTACAGCGTGTGGGTGATGCAAGTGTGGCTGTGGAGAGGAGCGGTTCAGAGGAGACATGTTCTGTAAAAAGTGTCTGACCCCAAAATGGATAGCCGGTCGGAGTGGCCGAGCGGTTCTAGGCGCTACAGTCTGCAACCGCGAGATCACTACGGTCGCAGGTTCGAATCCTGCCTCGGGCATGGATGTGTGGTGACGTCCTTAGGTTAGTTAGGTTTAAGTAGTTCTGAGTTCTAGGGGACTGATGACCTCAGATGTTAAGTCCCATAGTGCTCAGAGCCATTTTGAACCCAAAATGGATAGTAGATTTTCTTCTCTGTGGAGGAATTGTAGGTAGCACTCGCGATAAATTGAGAACAGGATCATTATTTTACAAGTCTGAAAAACTTGTAATCTTGTGAGGATGTTGCACGGTATGTTGTGCTGAGGAATATTTGTTAAGGAAAAGTCCTATACGTTCCGTCGTTACCCAGTTAACTAGTATTGAAGTTAGTCAATCAGGCGATTGCGCGAGCAAATTCAAGCGGCCTTCAGAGACAGAGTCGCCAAACGTGTTCTTTGTTTTGTTTCTTAAAACTGAATAAGAGAGCTGTACAAAAATTGGTCATGGGACGGGCCGCTTGAATTTGCACGTGCAACGGCCTGATTAACTAACTTCGACACGAATTAACTCGGAAACGGCGTAACAACTTACCCTGGAACACCATTACAAGATTTTCAGAGTTTTGTGAACAGCCCTATGAGTAAACGTTGTTAGAAACAAGGGCTAGCAATTGTGTCCTTGACTAATTACTCGAAAGTTTTATTAAACACCTACAAAGACCAAGTACAGTATCACTTATGTTTTGCCATTTTAAAAATAGAAGTCTAAATGCGAACATATTTTAGCTTAGGCTTTACCGTGACTGTTATTGACATTAAATGAAACAATAAGTTACTGTTACCAGTCACCTGACTGTATAAACGAGTACGAATGTTAAGCTGTTTTAACTTGTGAAAAACGGATTTATACGCCACCCGAAGTACACACACATATATTTGACACCTCAAAACAAACACCTCCAAATTCTTTAAAAAAAATGGTTCAAATGGCTCTGAGCACTATGGGACTCAACTGCTGAGGTCATTAGTCCCCTAGAACTTAGAACTAGTTAAACCTAACTAACCTAAGGACATCACACACATCCATGCCCGAGGCAGGATTCGAACCTGCGACCGTAGCGGTCTCGCGGTTCCAGACTGCAGCGCCAGAACCGCGCGGCCACTTCGGCCGGCCAAATTCTTTAAATAACTATTCTGTTCAAATATGTGTGAAATCTTATGGGACTTAATTGCTAAGGTCATCAATCCCTAAGCTTACACACTACTTAACCTAAATTATCCTAAGGACAAACACACACACCCATGCCCGAGGGAGGACTCGAACCTCCGCCGGGACCACCCGCACAGTCCATGACTGCAGCGCCTAAGACCGCTCAGCTAATCCCGCGCGGCAACTATTCTGTAATAATGTTGTTGTGATGTACATTCTTTGTATTTTGCGATTATGTCTTCTCTTCTGTTACACGAACCTTGCACCCAGCAGATTCCAGACGGCATATTTCTTTACAAATGTGACAGTATACATGTGATGTGTTACGACAGCGAAAGGAACCTATGACCACTGGAGGTACTCTATTTTACTTATTTTATGTTTACCATTAGATACCAGTTTAATTTTTTGTCAGAATAAATCCAAAACCATGTTCTGAAATAGTGTCTTGTTTCTCCACTAGGCAGTGCCACAAGTTCCTCCAAAAAATCGTAACACAACACACACACAAATGCCATACTAACTAATGTAAATCCACCCGATGATGGAGGTTTAAACCTTTGAAACCCGTCGTGGAAATAAATGAAACGGTGACTGGTAATAGCAAACTTGTTGTTTCATTTAATAAAATAGAAGTCTTCACAGAAATGGCTCTGAGCGCTATGGGACTTAACATCCGAGGTCATCAGTCCTAGAACTTAGAGCTACTTAAACCTAACCAACCTAAGGACATCACATACATCCATGCCCGAGGCAGGATTCGAACCTGCGACCGCAGCAGCAACGCGATTCCGGACTGAAGCGCCTAGAACCGCTCGGTCACAACGGCCGGCAATTCTTTTTCATTATAAAGTTTAGATAGGCGCTAATGATGATGGTTGGGGGTAGAAAAGGGGGGGGGGGAAAGTGGTACTAGCTAATGACTGATTACACTCGGGGTAATGGTCTCAGGAAGATTAGGGACCACAGTATTGCATGGATTAGGCAAAACCAATCTATTAGTTCAAGGCTAGACAAAGCCGTGTATCGGGTGCCGGCTCTTGCTTCCTTAACAGGAAGGTGAACTTCCGAATGGAGGGTCACATTCCGAACGAGTAAACTATCTTCTAATTTAAATACAAATTGGTTAATTATTCGTCCAAACCCTCGTCGCAACAGTCTCGGGAACGAAACGGTATCTACCAGTAGAACAACGGATTGTCGGTCAGGTTCATTAATTTAATTTACTCCTCATCTTCTTTGGAGTTATGTCCAGCAGTTTATGTCCATTCCTTAAAATCATCTATATCGGCCGGGCGGAAATAACAGGCGACCAGTGCTCGCTCGCTCAGTGCTGGCCGATTGAGAAGTAAGTGACGTGGAGGTAGCACAAACGGCGTGGAGGGGAAGGCCAGCCGCTATGAGACACTTTGTGGGACAAGGCGGCCAGCAAATAATTGGGCGTCGGCGCGCGCTTCCGCCTGTGGCTGCCGTCACGGCCCGCTGCGGCGCCGGCCGCTGCCACAGCGCGGAGCCAGCCAGCTGGCGCTGCCAAGGCGAGGGTGACTGCGGTGCCGCCACCGTCTCTGCGCTCCTCTGCTGCCTGAGGGCCTCGACGCTGCCAAATGTGGGTCGATCCTCCTATCACTGGTATAGACTGTCCACAGAGTGCTTCAACGTGTCGTACGCTGTAATCACTCGCTCATTTCGGTGGACAACTAACAGATAATTTTGATTCATTCTTTCTTATGACAAAACGTTTCGGAAACGTATTGGAATAATGTTTCAATTAAAAGTATTTAAAAGGAGACGGTCAGTAAAGATACACTACTGGCCATTAAAACTGCTACGCCGCGAAGATGGCGTGCTACAGACGCGAAATTTAACCGACAGGAAGCAGATGCTGCGATATGTAAATGATTAGCTTTTCAGAGCATTCACACAAGGTTGGCACCGGTGGTGACACCTACAACGTGCTGACAGGAGGAAAGTTTCCAACCGATTTCTCATACACAAACAGCAGTTGAGCGGCGTTGCCTGGTGAAACGTTGTTGTGATGCCTCGTGTAAGGAGCAGAAATGTGTACCATTACGTTTCCGTCTTTGATAAAGGTCAGACTGTAGTCTATCGTAATTACGGTTTATCGTATCGCGACATTGCAGTTCTCGTTGGTCGAGATCCAATGACTCTTAGCAGAATATGGAATCGGTGGGTTCAGGAGGGTAATACCAAACGCCGTGCTGGATCCCAACAGCCTCGTATCACTAGCAGTCGAGATGATAGGCATCTTACCCACATGGCTGTAACGGATCGTGCAGCCACGTCTCGATCCCTGAGTCAACAGATGGGGACGTTTGCAACACAACAACCATCTGCACGAACAGTTCGACGACGTTTGCAGCAGCATCGACTATCAGCTCGGAGACCGTGGCAGCGGTTACCCTTGACGCTGCATCACAGACAGGAGCGCGTGCGATGGTGTTCTCAACGACGGACCTGGGTGCACGAATGGCAAAACGTCATTTTTTCGGACGAATCCAGGTTCTGTTTATAGCATCATGATGGTGTTTGGCGACATCGTGGTGAACGCACATTGGAAGCGTGTATTCGTCATCACCATACTGGCGTATCACCCTGGATGATGGTATGGGGTGCCATTGGTTACACGTCTCAGTCATCTCGTTAGCATTGACGGCAGTTTGAACAGTGGACGTTACATTTCAGATGTGTTACAACCTGTGGCTCTACCCTCCATTCGATCCCTGCGAAACCCTACATTTCAACAGGATAATGCACGACCGCATGTTGCAGGTCCTGTATGGGCCTTTCTGGATACAGAAAATGTTTGACTGCTGCCCTGGCCAGCACATTCTCCAGATCTATCACCAACTGAAAACGTCTGGTCAATGGTGGCCGACCAACTGTGATGAACTGTGGTATCGTGTTGAAGCTGCATGGGCAGCTGTACCTGTACACGCCATCCAAGCTCTGTTTGAATCAATGCCTAGGCGTATCAAGGTCGTTATTACGACGAGAGTTGGTTGTTCTGGGTACTGATTTCTCTGGATCTAGTCACCCAAATTGCGTGAAAATGAAATCACATGTCAGTTCTAGTATAATATATTTGTCCAACGAATACCCGTTTATCATCTAAACTTCTTCTTGGTGTAGCAATTTTACTGACCAGTAGCGTATTATAAGAAACTCAAGCTCAACGCTGTGGCTTGTCTTACGTTATACAAGTCCGAAACATTCACTATACGCTCTTTGTGTGTTCAGGTCTGGTCCGTTAGGACTAGACGCGATGATATGATGTGCAATTGTGGACTGGAACTTGAAAAAATATATCAGTACTATTAAAATTGTTTTTTTACGTGATTTATTCCATGAATTCACCGTATGGTCGTCACTGATTCAAGGATCACTATTTTGTCCCAAGTTTGGTCTTTATTTTCCAGAAATACACTCCTGGAAATGGAAAAAAGAACACATTGACACCGGTGTGTCAGACCCACCATACTTGCTCCGGACACTGCGAGAGGGCTGTACAAGCAATGATCACACGCACGGCACAGCGGACACACCAGGAACCGCGGTGTTGGCCGTCGAATGGCGCTAGCTGCGCAGCATTTGTGCAGCGCCGCCGTCAGTGTCAGCCAGTTTGCCGTGGCATACGGAGCTCCATCGCAGTCTTTAACACTGGTATCATGCCGCGACAGCGTGGATGTGAACCGTATGTGCAGTTGACGGACTTTGAGCGAGGGCGTATAGTGGGCATGCGGGAGGCCGGGTGGACGTACCGCCGAATTGCTCAACACGTGGGGCGTGAGGTCTCCACAGTACATCGATGTTGTCGCCAGTGGTCGGCGGATGGTGCACGTGCCCGTCGACCTGGGACCGGACCGCAGCGACGCACGGATGCACGCCAAGACCGTAGGATACTACGCAGTGCCGTAGGGGACCGCACCGCCACTTCCCAGCAAATTAGGGACACTGCTGCTCCTCGGGTATCGGCGAGGACCATTCGCAACCGTCTCCATGAAGCTGGGCTACGGTCCCGCACACCGTTAGGCCGTCTTCCGCTCACGCCCCAACATCGTGCAGCCCGCCTCCAGTGGTGTCGTGGCAGGCGTGAATGGAGGGACGAATGGAGACGTGTCGTCTTCAGCGATGAGAGTCGCTACTGCCTTGGTGCCAATGATGGTCGTATGCGTGTTTGGCGCCGTGCAGGTGAGCGCCACAATCAGGACTGCATACTACCGAGGCACACAGGGCCAACACCCGGCATCATGGTGTGGGGAGCGATCTCCTACACTGGTCGTACACCACTGGTGATCGTCGAGGGGACACTGAATAGTGCACGGTACATCCAAACCGTCATCGAACCCATCGTTCTACCATTCCTAGACCGGCAAGGGAACTTGCTGTTCCAACAGAACAATGCACGTCCGCATGTATCCCGTGCCACCCAACGTGCTCTAGAAGGTGTAAGTCAACTACCCTGGCCAGCAAGATCTCCGGATCTGTCCCCCATTGAGCATGTTTGGGACTGGATGAAGCGTCGTCTCACGCGGTCTGCACGTCCAGCACGAACGCTGGTCCAACTGAGGCGCCAGGTGGAAATGGCATGGCAAGCCGTTCCACAGGACTACATCCAGCATCTCTACGATCGTCTCCATGGGAGAATAGCAGCCTGCATTGCTGCGAAAGGTGGATATACAATGTACTAGTGCCGACATTGTGCATGCTCTGTTGCCTGTGTCTATGTGCCTGTGGTTCTGTCAGTGTGATCATGTGATGTATGTGACCCCAGGAATGTGTCAATAAAGTTTCCCCTTCCTGGGACAATGAATTCACGGTGTTCTTATTTCAATTTCCAGGAGTGTAGTTGAAGACACTGAAATTATTAACAAGTAAAGAATATGTACAGTGAACAGCACTGCAGTTATAATACTTGATATTTGCTTTCCGAAATTTTAACATAGCTAACATTACACTAACCGGTAATCAATTATTTGAGTAAGTTTCGAAGGAAATAACAGACTCTCCGGTTTCTCCGCCAATCAACTTCTCTGGGACAGCTTTACATTTCATGCGATCATCACCTAAAGTGAGAAGTGACAATAAAGCAGGCTTTGTCTACTTGTGTCGCCGTTCTCCACCAACTACACGGAGACCAGAGTGTCCACAAATACGATAGCTAAATCGTCATCTTCAGTAAGAAAGCAAGAACTTCATACAAAAAATTTCACCACCGTACTACTACTACTACTACTATTACTACAGCAAGAAAATGGAGATACAGGTACAACGTTTGTGGCGTTTATAGATCTCTTAGCAGCTTATGACAGGGTATGGAGACACGACCTTCTCTACAAACTCATTCCAATAACCCCACGCAGAAAAACAAACTAATTAATAGTGTGCTTGTTGGAAGGTCATTCCGGTTCCTACTGGACAACACGATAATCTCTTCAAAGACGCTTCATGATGCACCACCACAGTGATCTGTCCTCGGCCGGCCGGTGTGGCCGAGCGGTTCTAGGCGCTTCAGTCTGGAACCGCGCGACCGCTACGGTCGCAGGTTCGAATCCTGCCTCGGGCATGGATGTGTGTGATGTCCTTAGGTTAGTTAGATTAAGTAGTTCTAAGTTCTAGGGGACTGATGACCTCAGCAGTTGAGTCCCATAGTGCTCAGAGCCATTTGAACCATCTGTCCTCGCCCCACTCCTGTTTAATCTGTACATTTTCGATTTTCCTAGGACTAGATCTCGTAAGTTTACATACGTCGATGCTTGGGTGCTGGCACTGGGACATCGAAATTTTGAAGAAAAAGAAAACATCTTAGCATATGATCTGGCGACAATGGTAAAATGCCAAGACAGGAAGGCTTGATTTCATTTGTGCAAGTGTATTTAACTAGTCAAAAATGTCGTAATATGAACTGACTTGACAACTGCCCTACAGCCGGAGGCAGATCTGCAAATCACTTAGCACACGACATACTGGGAATTCTCAACAGAGTGTGAGTACTACAGTTACATAGAGGCTGCTACTACAAATAACCTTTTTCAACTACAGAGCAGAGAAAATCGCAACGTGTGACAGATAAAAAGCTGGAGTAGCTCGTTTTAGGTTTGCTTTTCAGATATGGCAAATTATGCACAGCTAAGTTCTCTGATTAGCTTTGAGACATAAGTTGCGTAAAAAAAAAAAAAAAGCACGTGCCAAGTTCCCTCATTACTAGCACATGACTAGAACATTGGCTCGATATATTCTTCCCTGCTCGTTAGGCTCTGTGTCAAATGGCTTGATAACTTCAAGTATGTTGACGAATGCTTGGAAATCTCCGCACACAAAAACGACGTGCCTAAACGTGACATTATTCGACAGAGCTCTGGGTCTTGCGAAGCGTTTTGAAACGTTCTCCAGACACAACATATGCCGAACAGTAAGTTGTTTGGTAACTTTGCAAGTTAAACACCCTGCAAACAAAACATTCAGTCGAGTGCATTATCACTGTTGCTGTCCGGTGCAAATATACCCTGTGTCCGGATGGCTCAGTGGTCAGAGCATCTGCCTAGTGAGAAGAGGACTCAGGTTCGAATCCCTGTCACGCACAAATTCTCAACCTTCCCCTATGACGTAAAACAATGTCCATTAGCAGCTAAATAATATCATTAACTCCATCAATGTTCTTTCTGTTCTGTACGTACAGCACTCAAAAGTAATCATTACTAGGCCTCCCTTGATATAATTAAAAATGTATCTCTCGATCTGACAGGTAAGTACCATAAATTTTCACGTAAGAAGGAACTATTTGAGAAAATCCTGTCCCTGAATCTTATTATCCGAAAATTACATTCACTATTGTGAGAAGAAGTCTTTGACATGTCATGTCATCTGTAGATACGTGAGAATAAAAAAGCAAATAGGACGAAATAATTAAAGACGAGCATCCTCGGGATCCATAATTTTACTGAAGAGAGTTGGCAAACGCGATCTACATACACTCCTAGTCGAAACTGAAGTTTTACGTTTTGCACTTAGAACACATAATACTTTAACCACATGTGAATTAGGCACGGTGCGCGCCCATGTCGTGTAATGCACCACGGTGCCAGCTGCGCACAGGACACGGGGCACCTCCGGCGCTGTTTAGGCTGCCAGCACGCCGCTGTTGACGGATTCCGGCTGGCGTCGCGTGTCTGGCCAACGCAGCGGGAAGCTATTCCGCTTTGAGGCCGGCCCGTATGTTTGTAGTCTGGACACGTGCGAGCCCGCGCCCCACATGCCGACTGCAGCCGTCGCGACGCACCCGCGTCTGTAAACAGCGCGCGTCCCGGCGGCGTCGACGGCGCAATTTCTCTAGGCCGGAGCGCCTGATTAACATTCGTGTCCAACAGGTAGCTAGTCTCCCTTCGTACCCTTAAACAGTGCGCACGTCGCAATGCACCCCCCGTCTCCCACTCGCTGAATTTCGCAGCTCAGTCCACTGGTAGGCCAAGCAATGGAATTTTATTTTCCTTCGTCTGTACATAATTACACGCCCTTCGTGTTGTGTATTCGGTACCCAGAACTAGCCTCTGTAGCACAACGGCCACTGTCACGCTTGAAGGAAATGGTCAACATCGACGATAAGTTGACATACTTGTGTTTTGGTAGCATATTAGAGTATGCTGAAAATTTAGTGGATTGTTAAGAAATGAAGAGGTTCTACGCAGAATCGGCAGAAAGAAAGGTAAACACTGACTAGAAGAAGGAACAAAATGGTAGGACACGTGTTACGACATCAGGTTAACTTCCATTGTACCGGGTGGTTATAAGTACAGGTACTTACAGAGGTCCAGTGTCGGCTGTAATTACCGTATGGCAGCAAAAATTGCTACATACACTAATGCGTTTAAGTGTAACCGTTTTACGCTGGAAAAAATTAGCTCCAAGTTTGGCCACCAATTGCAAATCTGGTGCCGTACAGTATCTCGTCGGCGCGTTCGGTGCTCATGTCGAACAAACTGCGACGGTTACTAGTAACATTATGCCTTCCTCACTTATTTGATCCTTTCTGCGCTTGTCCAGTTCCTCATCCATTACATATGGAAAAATTTCTATACGTCTTTCTTGAACTCACAGCACCAGATTTGCACCTGGTGGTCAAAATTGGAACTAACGTTTTTCCAGTGCAAATAGGTTTCGTATTAACGCATTACAGTATCTACAAAGTTTCGCTGTCATACGATTATTACAGCACACACTAAACCTCTGTCAGTAGTTGCACTTTAATTATAACCACCCAGTACTGGGGATGCTGTAGAGGGCAAAAACTGCGGTAGGAGGAGGGGGGGGGGTATACAAAAATATATAGGACGGAAGGATTTTGTATGCAAGTTCTAGTCTGGTACGACAGATTGGCGCAGGATGTCATCGCGGACCGGTAACGAGTCACAATACTGATGACCCTAAGAATCCCCCACCGACTCCCTTCCAGCTGTTACTGAAGTCTTTGTAATTCTTCAGAGTTCAGGAGTGGTTCAACGACAATGTTAATTGATGGCAGTCTATTACGCTGAATCGAAGTCGAATGACGCTGTAGGCGTTGAACCAAATCCCTTCGAAGAAGATACCAATTTAGTCTCCTATCCAGTAGTAATTCTCCTTACTTCGTCAGTATTCTGTTACATTTATGGTCCTTCATGTGATAATTTGACTGTCGCCATAATCATGAAACACATGCACACAATAGTATCTCAGTCAAATTCATTGGCCGGCCGCGGTGGTCTCATGGTTCTAGGCGCGCAGTCCGGAACCGTGCGACCGCTACGGTCGCAGGTTCGAATCCTGCCTCGGGCATGTATGTGTGTGATGTCCTCAGGTTAGTTAGGTTTAAGTAGTTTTAAGTTCTAGGGGACTGATGACCACAGCAGTTGAGTCCCATAGTGCTCAGAGCCATTTGAACCATTTTTTTCAAATTCATTAACATTACTATTAACAACAACATCCAAAGTGAGTTTTCTTCCCTTTTTTTACTACCTCAACAAAACGCATTTCAAACAGTGGGACTTTCTCTTTTCCTCTGCATGTTATCTACCATATTATATTTGCATACCACGAAATTTTCTTAGTATGACGAGACAGTCAAGAAATACGACTGTTCTCCGCAGATGGAATATGCCAAGGCGGGATTAGAGTCCTTTTTGTCACACGTGATCCGTCGGAGACCCGGGAACGCTGAACCAGCAAGCAACAGAGTCATCAGTTCGCCTGACTTAATGCATGTGCAGGCATCAGAAATGCTAGAAAGTGCTGAAACGCTGACAGCACGTTCCAGGGTAACACTGCAGACCAATGTGCGAGCGGCAGCAGCAAGATGACTGCAGCGGATGAGTCTCGCAGAAAGAAATTATTCACGGAGGAAGTCAATCAGCCAGAATATACAACCGCACGCTGCATAATCGCCTCTGCCGTAGTCTGGTACGATTGGACGGAAGGGGCGTGACGATACCGTGGACGTCATGTCGCCAGAACTTAAGAAATACACCGATGAATCAAAACACTACGATCACTGGCCAGTGTGAGTTTGAATGCCACTCACTGGTGGCATTGCAGGGCGGAATTCTGCGAAGAACATATATATGCAGAGCGGAGAGGAATGGGGAATTATTCTAACTACGATACGGACGGCAAACGGGGAAATCTACTGACAGAAAGAACTCTGACAAAGGGCGGATTGTTATAGCCTGGCGTCTGGGAACGTGCATCTTGGAAACGGCGAAGCTGATCGGCTGTTAGCGTGCTACTGTCGTGAGCATCTGTGGAAAATTGCTTAAAGGACGATGAAACTGCGGAAATAAGAGTAGGCGACAAGGTGTTGTAACTCCGCGCCTCATGGCAGAACGTCAAGGTCGGAGGCTTGCCCACTTGTAATGCAGGATAGGTGGCGATTTAGGCAGGTCTGACAACCAATTGCAATTTTAGCCCACACAGAAGAGTTTCGGAGTACATCGTTCAGCGCACAGTATTACAGGGCTCCGCAATAGGCAACCCCTACGTTTTCCCATATTCACCCAACGACATCATCAGTTACAATTGCAGTGGGCAATTGGTCATCGAAATTGAACCGTGGAACAACGGAAATTCTGTCGCCCGATCACATGAATCGGGAGTCTTGTTACACTAAATGGATTCTCACGTCCGGATACACTGTCAATCAGGCGAATGGTTTCTCTAAGCATGCACCGCGCCGTCGACGCAGGCAGCAGGGACAGTATTAGGGACTGATAAAACATCCACCTGGTCTTCCTTGGGACCTGAAAATAATTGTAGGAACCGTAAAAGCCATGGACTATATTATAGGGATTATAGGGAACCACCTGCGTCCCTTAAAGCTTGATGGCATCTTCCAGCAGGATAACCGTTCGTGTCAAAGGCCAGAATCGTGCCACAGTGGTCTGAAGAGTATGGTAATTAACTCAAGTTGATTTCTTGGCCACAAAATTCGACTGGTCTGAGACCGATGGAGCACATCTGGGTCGCTATCGGAACCCAACTCCGCGCCCACAAACCGCCGACCCGTAATTTACAGGAACTGCGTAACCCGGGCGTAGGCATCTAGTTCCACTACCTCTAGAAACCTACCAAGGAATTGTATTCATGCCACTGAAGATCGCTGCTGTGTAGCGTTTCAGAGGTAGATCATTCCCCTATTAATCAGGTTTTGATTAATGAGCGTATTTCTGCAGTTAAGCAACGATTGGTAGGCATACTGTGAAACCTACGCTATGAGATCTCGATGATCCATTGCCCACTATGACAGTAACTGATGATGTCGTTGGGTGAATATGGGAAAACATAGGGGTTGCCCGCGGAGCCCCATAATGTGCGCTGAACGGTGTGCTCCGAAACAGTTCCGCGTGTGCCATCATTGTGCTTTGTTGCACGTCTGCCATAAATTGCCGTCTATCCTGCTTTGTAGAGGGGGCAAGACTCCGACCCTGACGTTCTGGCATAAGGCGTGGAGTTCCAACTAGCACGCTTCTTCAACTTTTGTAGTCCTGTCTTCCTCAGTTGCGTGTAATATTATGGTATGTTGATAATTTTTACTTATGGACCGTCTGACAGCAACTGAATAAAACACAATTTTAGTGCCATACGCGTTTCGCCTTTATTTTCTACAAGGCATCACAAGGGCGAAACGCGTATGGCACTAAAATTGTGTTTTATTCAGTTGCTGTCAGATGGTCCACAAGTAAAAATTATCAACATACCGTAATAGCACGCTTCTCGTAACACATTGCAATAGCCTAAGTATCATTGCCTCAGATTCGCCTCCATAGCTTTCCTGGGCTGAACGGAATGAAATTGTTGGACACTGTTGTACTATATACTCATCTATTCGTTATGACTGTCCGATACTCATTATTCTGAGACCGAGAGGTTCTAGGCGCTTCAATCCGAAACCGCGCTGCTGCTATGGTCGCAGGTTCGAATCCTGCCTCGGGCATGGATGTGTGTGATGTCCTTAGTTTAGTTAGGTTTAAATACACTCCTAGAAATTGAAATAAGAACACCGTGAATTCATTGTCCCAGGAAGGGGAAACTTTATTGACACATTCCTGGGGTCAGATACATCACATGATCACACTGACAGAACCACAGGCACATAGACACAGGCAACAGAGCATGCACAATGTCGGCACTAGTACAGTGTATATCCACCTTTCGCAGCAATTCAGGCTGCTATTCTCCCATGGAGACGATCGTAGAGATGCTGGATGTAGTCCTGTGGAACGGCTTGCCATGCCATTTCCACCTAGCGCCTCAGTTGGACCAGCGTTCGTGCTGGACGTGCAGACCGCGTGAGACGACGCTTCATCCAGTCCCAAACATGCTCAATGGGGGACAGATCCGGAGATCTTGCTGGCCTGGGTAGTTGACTTACACCTTCTAGAGCACGTTGGGTGGCACGGGATACATGCGGACGTGCATTGTCCTGTTGGAACAGCAAGTTCCCTTGCCGGTCTGGGAATGGTAGAACGATGGGTTCGATGACGGTTTGGATGTACCGTGCACTATTCAGTGTCCCCTCGACGATCACCAGTGGTGTACGGCCAGTGTAGGAGATCGCTCCCCACACCATGATGCCGGGTGTTGGCCCTGTGTGCCTCGGTCGTATGCAGTCCTGATTGTGGCGCTCACCTGCACGGCGCCAAACACGCATACGACCATCATTGGCACCAAGGCAGAAGCGACTCTCATCGCTGTAGACGACACGTCTCCATTCGTCCCTCCATTCACGCCTGTCGCGACACCACTGGAGGTGGGCTGCACGATGTTGGGGCGTGAGCGGAAGACGGCCTAACGGTGTGCGGGACCGTAGCCCAGCTTCATGGAGACGGTTGCGAATGGTCCTCGCCGATACCCCAGGAGCAACAGTGTCCCTAATTTGCTGGGAAGTGGCGGTGCGGTCCCCTACGGCACTGCGTAGGATCCTACGGTCTTGGCGTGCATCCGTGCGACGCTGCGGTCCGGTCCCAGGTCGACGAACACGTGCACCTTCCGCCGACCACTGGCGACAACATCGATGTACTGTGGAGACCTCACGCCCCACGTGTTGAGCAATTCAGCGGTACGTCCACCCGGCCTCCCGCATGCCCACTATACGCCCTCGCTCAAAGTCCGTCAACTGCACATACGGTTCACGTCCACGCTGTCGCGGCATGCTACCAGTGTTAAAGACTGCGATGGAGCTCCGTATGCCACGGCAAACTGGCTGACACTGACGGCGGCGGTGCACAAATGCTGCGCAGCTAGCGCCATTCGACGGCCAACACCGCGGTTCCTGGTGTGTCCGCTGTGCTGTGCGTGTGATCATTGCTTGTACAGCCCTCTCGCAGTGTCCGGAGCAAGTATGGTGGGTCTGACACACCGGTGTCAATGTGTTCTTTTTTCCATTTCCAGGAGTGTAGTTCTAAGTCTAGGGGACTGATGACATCAGATGTTAAGTTCATAGTGCTTAGAGTCATTTGAACCATTTTCATTATTCTGGAGGAAGTTGTAGCACACCACAAGAAGGTTTATTCTCGGCTTTTGTACAGGCGTTTCAAAACTTTTTTAACACGGAAGTAGTCGCTGGCGCCGGTAATCGTTGTGGCTTGTCACTGTGAGAGATCTGAACCTGCTGGGGTATTATGGTATGCATTAAAACGATCTGATAGCGTAGGTTTCATAATATTCCTACTACTGGTTGTCACATCCAATGAACATACGGTGGTTAGTAACGATTCTAGCGCAAGAAGTTCGACGGCAGGGCCCAAAAGAGATTTTAAGGAAATGAAAAATTTGTCGAGTCCAACAGAAAACACGAAAATGAAATTCGTTAACAGTGTTGGCATGTGGGTACAAACGGGAGAAACGCAGTAAGCGCTGCGACCGATCCATCTGCAACTTCCCAGGAAACAGGTAATACTGAAATCAACAGCATTTTGAGAGTACCTCACAGCCGCTTGTAGGAAGTCGATCAAGAGAAGTTTCGGAACGCTACAGCTCCAAAGAGACACTCTTTAGTATGTGATGTACTGCAAATTCTCTTAACAGTTCCTGGCAGACCGCTATTTACTGCGGGAAGCTGGAGATTAAAACAATCTGTGGTTATTACGCCATACAGGAACCACCAGTATCGAGAGAAATATGGTCTTTTGCGGCAGGATAGAGCGACGTGCTTCTAGCTTTGTTTTGTGAGATCTTGATTTTAAGCGCACTTCTTAACCAGCTGTCCATCGTCACTTTTATCATTTCTGAGAGTAAAGTGAATTGTTGAAACGAATGTTTCGTTACCTGAGCGCCACAATCCGCGTGTGAACTACGTCGGCCAATCTAGGTGAGGGACTCCAGCGACCAACCAAGTGGCCTCGGAAGCGCTTACAGATGGTCAGAAGTTTTATTTCTTAAGAAATTTGTACAATTTAGGAGAAGTTCCAGGCCTGAAGCTTACTCTGGACGAGCTGGGAGACAAGCCGGACCGCGCCGTTGGCAGGTGAGCTGTTTTGGTGGGCGGGCCATGCGGTGGTTTGGTGCGGTAGGTCGCAGCTGAAGGCCGGCGACAGCGCGGCCCCGAGACCGGCCGTATTCCCACCAAGGCTGCGGCACGCGCAGCCGCTCTGCTCGGCTACCGGGCGCTAATTGCGACAGCTGACGGACTAAACAAGCTGCAACGGGGACGACGCTTGTCTCCAAATGCAGAGCCGCCAAGGATTACTGCTCACCTATAGCTCTAGCAGCTTACGACTTTTCTGGAAAACGTCTCCGCGCGGCCTTAAGTACGAAGGGCGCTCAACAGCCAATGCAACACATATTTTCCTGGGCCAGTATCGATTGGAGAAACGCGGGATTTTTTGTGCGACATCGTGGAACAGTTCCGCTTCAGCCCCTATAGTTTCATGAAGTTCCCATTGGTGGCGGAGCTATACGTAGCCTTTAAAAAAAGCGTCCGTGACGGAGGTGCGTTCCAAGCATAGAACTGTTATTGAGTTTTATTTGGCGCAAAACCAGATCATCCTACGATATTCACAGGCCATTGCAGAATGTCTACGGAGACCTGGCAGTGAAGGATCGTTGGGCGAGGCGTCAGCCATCATCGCAACGAGGTCGTGCAAATCTGTCCGATCTCCCACGTGCTGCCCGGCCACACACATCTGTGACTCCCTCAATGATGGAACGCAAGGACACACTCATTCGAGGAAATCGGCGGATCAAATTCAAATACGTCTCTGCTCTATTGGACGTCTCTGTTGGTTGTTCTGACACATTCGTCTAACTACCAACGAAAGACTATCTGTGTAGAAATTCTTGCGCGTTACGAGGCTGAGCGTGACAAATTTTTGACGAACAACGTCACAAGTGTTCATCACTTCGAAACGGAAACCAAATGGCTATCCATGTTTTGGCGGCGCACCACCTCTTCTCCGAAGAAAACGCTCAACGCCTCACCCTCAGCCGGTAAAGTCATGGCGAAGGTCTTCTGTGGCTCAGTTTGATGTCGTCCCTCGAGGTGCAACGATCAAGCCGGCCGGTGTAGCCGTGCGGTTCTAGGCGCTTCAGTCTGGAACCGCGCGACCACTACGGTCGCAGGCTCGAATCCTGCCTCGGGCATGGATGTGTGTGATGTCTTTAGGTTTAAATAATTCTTAGTTCTATGGGATCAACGATCAAATCTGAAGGGTATTGTGCTATCCTCAGGAAACTGAAGAAACGACTTCAGCGTGTTCGCCATCACAAAAATGCAAACTAACTTCTCCTTCTCCGTAATAACGCAACGCCCCATACAAGTCTGGACACCCGAGAGGAGCTCACGAAACTTCATCGGACTGTTCTTCCTCATCCACCCTACAGACCTTCCTACATCCATCTACATCTACATCGATACTCTGCAAATCACATTTAAGTACCTGCCAGAGAGTTCATCGAACCACCTTCGCAATTCTCTATTATTCCAATCTCGTATAGCGCGCGGAAAGAATGAACACCTATATCTTTCCGTACGAGCTCTGATTTCCCTTATTTTATCGTGGTGATCGTTCCTCCCTATGTAGGTCGGTGTCAACAAAATATTTTCGCATTCGGAGGAGGAAGTTGGCGACTGGAATTCCGTGAGAAGATTCCGTCGCAACGAAAAACGCCTTTCTTTTAACGATTTCCAGCCCAAATCATGTATCATTTCTGTGACACTCTCTCTCATACATCGCGATGATACAAAACGTGCTGCCTTTCTTTGAACTTTTTCGATGTACTCCGTCAGTCCTATCTGGTAAGGATCCCACACCGCGCAGCAGTATTCTAAAAGAGGACGGACAAGCGTAGAATAGGCAGTCTCCTTTGTAGGTCTGTTACATTTTCTAAGTGTCCTGCCAATAAAACGCAGTCTTTGGTTAGCCTTCCCCACAACATTTTCTATGTGTTCTTTCCAATTTAAGTTGTTGGTAATTGTAATACCTTGGTATTCAGTTGAATCTGGCCCTTACGAATAAAGCAAATTTTAATTTGCTGCGAGTCTCTATCACTTTGGCGCTGATGACCACGCTGTTTAGCGCCCGTAAACCTCAAACACACACACACACACACACACACACACACACACACACTCTATCACGATGATACAACGCGCTAAGTGATAGCCTGTGAGACTGGTAGCCGTTCAGAATCAGTGCACACCTGGAACCACAGACTAGCCTGGGAGTTGAATTCAGGCGGTTTACCTCATCCAGTGAGGCAAATATTCTCCAGTTCCTTCTGTCTGCGCCAAATCAATGAAGCATTGCCCTGAAAGCGGCGTTCACGGCTCACAACCCCGGCCACACCCACATTTGCTTAGTGGCGTGCTGTGGCGTTCGACCACGGCAGTACAGACAAATGAAAGTCTCTCGTGTGTGCCAGCGAAAGGGAAATTTGTCCGTGCATTACATTAGACCAGGCACTCGTGTCCAAGGGGACGAGAAACAGTCTGCACAGCGGAATTTAAAAATCCTTCTATCGCTAACGCAGAGATAAGCTCTGTTTGTATATAGAATTATATTTTAAGGATATGTAGTGGTCTGGCTTACTTTTTTTCCACTGAGGACACATTACACAAGATATCAGACATACGAGAAATCATTCACTAACAAATGATGTCGAGATATACGAAAGAACAACGCAACAGTCGCTTGTGGAGGTCGTCTTGTACAACCTGCACTGGAAGGTCTTTAAAGGCACAACAAGTAGCGAGTAACGCAGGAAGAAAAATCGCACAAGGCAGCCAAGGACTAGTGGACCTTGCAGCACTAGAAGTGTGCGAACATGCAGCTACGTTCGCGGCCTTCGGGCGCCGGCCTCGAGCGCACAAGCAGGCATACATACGCAAGCGCATTCACACATGTACGAGCAGCAGCTGACCAGCTGCCGGCAGATAATGTGAAGGTCCCTGACTCCGCAGTCACGTGCCTCCCTTGCACTGTATTTGCCTCCCGGCGGCGTCTTTTTGTCTCCATCTAGGATGGAGAGTCGCCGAAAGACGCCTAAGTAACTCCGGGTGCATCCCAGTGAGAGTTGTATATTAACCATAGCAATACCGAGCATTTCCCACAACGCGTACTAGCAAAGGGCAAGAGGGGGGGGGGAGGGGGGGGGAGGGGGAGGAGGAGGGGGAGGGGGGAGGGGGAGGAGGAGGAGTAGTAGTAGTACTTTGAGCCCGCCACAAAATGAATTAAAAAACAAATATCGCTAATCATTGTTAATTTTAACAACGTCTACATCATCATCTACTGTTGTACTTTAAACGTAAGTTTAAGAACTTATAGTACAGCCAGTTTAATCTTTAGTCCTGTTAGCAACTTTCAACGCCATCTTAAATGCTGTCAGCCAACTTTAAACTGTATCCGCTGCAGACTGAAAATCTCATTCTGGAAACATCCCCCAGGCTGTGGCTAAGCCATGTCTCCGCAATATCCTTTCTTTCAGGAGTGCTAGTTCTGCAAGGTTCGCAGAAGAGCTTCTGTACAGTTCGGAAGGTAGGAGGCGAGGTACTGGCAGAAGTGAAACTGTGAGAGCGGGGCGTGAGTCGTGCTTGGGTAGCTCAGTTGGTAGAGCACTTTCCCGCGAATGGCAAAGGTCCCGAGTTCGAGTCTCGGTCTGGCACACAGTTTTAATCTGCTAGGAAGTTTCGTTTTTTAAACTGTATGTTCCGATGATGCTCTTGTTCATCTGAAGAGCAAAACCGGTCAATAAAAAATACGAAGTGCGACATGCGGCTGTTTTCAGAAACTTAGTTTTAACAACATCATTTTTAAATAGATACTGATGATTAAGTCAGGTCCAGAAACTGAAAATATCTTTTAGCACAATCTCAGCAATACCAATGCATTTCCCGTAATGTGTACACAGAGCGGAGGCGTATTTTATGACAACGACAAAAATTTGGAAAGTACCGACTTCGTTAACTGTCGTTGACTTTTAGTCACAATATTCGTTTTAAAGGTAAGTAGATATGTAAATAGTGTCCTGAATTTGAAAAATATGAATGGCATTTATTGCGAAAAATCACAAACTACTAAGACTTAAATTTTTGGGTTACGTTATACTTAAAAATTTAAAATAATTACGGAATAAATCGTAATAAAATGAGGGAAATCAAAGCTCGCACGGAAGGATGTAGGTGTATCTTTTCTCCGCGCGCTGTTCGAGAGTGGAATAACAGAATTATTATGAATGCAGTTAAGGGTGATTTGCAGAGTAGCCATGTAGGTGTCGAATATGGAATGAGAAATTGTTAAAAACAATACATATTTTTTCAAAATTTTAAAATATAAAGTACATGACTAGATAATAATATATTCAAACGGTGGGCATAAAGTCTCTCTCTCTCTCTCTCTCTCTCTCTCTCTCTCTCTCTCTCTCTCTCTCTTCCCCCGCCCCTCCCTCCCTGGTACTGCGAGTCAATCGCAAAGTTATTTTAATCGAAATACAATACAGTATGCATTCATCAGAGTAGAAAAAGAAGAAAAGTGCCGCAGTTTTCAGTCACTGCTCTCATGTTCGTTAAGGGTATGTATATATCTTACTCGGATTGCTCATATTCGAATAAGGGAAACTTGACGAAGTTCCGTCACTTGTAAAGTAAGCTGTTACTGCAAAAATGAGAATGCAGACCCAGCTGCAAGTCCGTCACATACGTGTATGATTGTTGTTATTTTGCGTACACTACTGTTAACGGATTTAGCAATCCCATTTTGCGGCGATTCAAATTCTCCACGGTTGGCATTTACCTCAGTGCCCTCCTAAAAAAGGTCATCCGATAGACGGGCACGTCACGTACAGCGAAATGGCCATCTAGAGCATATCACTTCTGATAGTCTTTATATGGCATCCAGTGAAACGCGAAAACCCTGGGTATTTCGAAAGCCGTCTGAGGCTACGAAACCAGCTTTTCCACTAATCACAGTACCGAAAAATATTATTTTTCTTATCCGCGGTCACACTGAAGCAACTACGGATTTTAGATATGAAAACATTCTCTTTTTAAGAACTTCGAGAACTGTTTAATAGTGGCGTGACTCCTGTTAATTATTGCTGTATTTATATTAGACAGACGGGAAAGGTATTAAAAGTGAAGATCAATTTGCGAAACTTTTTCAGAGATGTGTTTCCATCACCTCTGACACTGAGCACCAGCAATACTTCTCCAAACAAAATCGCACATTTACTTTTTTTTTGTTTAATGAGCACTATTGCGCAGAAGTGGGAGCAGCTTATCAAATGAGCAGTGCACAGCGAAACACTAAATGCCATTTACGCAAATGTAAACAGAAATCAAGTTTTTAAAAAAAGGCATGCGCGACTTAGCCAACAGTTACTACGCGACGTCCCAGGGGATATCGTAACTCGGGCATTTTACCAGTCAAGGCGCGCAAACAACACTTCACCGTAAGGAGACCGATCAGACACAGCGGACACTGGAATTTACTGCGTTCGAAAGGAGCTCTGGGTTACGCCACGACGATCTTAATAGTAACGAGTTGGAAAGTGGGTCATTTGGCAACGTGTACTGGTTGTCATGGCGGCGTAAACACGAAACCAGTTCCTTGCTTCAATCCTCGGTTGATCTTTCGCAGGGTACACAACAAAGAAAATTGTGTAAGGTGACAGTCAATATAATTACACTTGAAATACTGTAGCGAGAATTTCTTCCACTAAAATTTTACATTGCATTTGGTGTCAATAAAAACAGTACACTACTGCCTGACGAAGAAGGAAATTTTTAGGAGTTAAATATGCAGTAACAGAAAGTACGTGTGGGGAACACCGAAGAACTGCTAAAAGTACTGTCCGCTATTTCGCGTAAAATAAATGCCCTTGTACACGAGCGAATAATAAAAAATAATTCCACCCTGAAGAAGCGGCCTGGTAAGTCTCAGACAGTTGAACACTTCAGGGGAAGAAAACCATTTTTGTTTCTTGTGAATTTTTTTCCATTTAGCTTCTGAAAATAATTCATTCGTGCCCTATCTAGAATACTGTTTATTTTCGCTGACAGCTGTTAATGAGTAAGGGCTGAAGTTCAGTGAACCAGCTTCCAGGTTAATCGTTTATGAAACAGGATCAAATGTGACAGATTGGTAATACAAATGCCCTTGAGTACGCATAACAGTATGAAACAGGAAATCCGTGACAAAGTGAAAATAACATTCGAGCAAACATCATAAATAAAAACTAGAGGCTTTTTGTGGCAACACAAATTCCTACATTCTCGTCCGAGATTAATAGGCGATTTACTTCTAGATGGGTAATTCCACGTTCCCGTACAATATTTTGAAAACAGTTAAGAGGCATTTCCGTAGGTGATTCGAAGGCAGTGAATCAGCCTGAGAGTATCGTTTTCTCTATCTCTCTCTCTCTCTCTCTCTCTCTCTCTCTCTCTCTCTCTCTACCCCCACCCACCCACCCACACACACACACACACACACACACACACACACACACACACACACAGAGAGAGAGAGAGAGAGAGAGAGAGAGAGAGAGAGAGAGAGAGAGAGGTGTTCTCAGCGAGTTTAGAGATGGCACTTAAATACGATGCGCATTAGCCTCTAGACTGGAGGCTGCAGCGGAAAATAAACGAGTAAAATAATAAATATTACATTTTCTATATTGACGAAGACTCTGAACCTGATTTTACTCGAGTGAGCATCTACTGGGCAGAGTGGGCAGCAATTGTGGATGTTTGCTAATAATGACGTGGTGAATGATACGGTGTCGCAGTTGAGTGACTGTAGGAGGATACAAGATGACTTAGACAAAATTTCTAGGTGGTGTAATGAATGGCAGATAGCTTTAAATGTAGAAAAACGAAAGTTAATGCGGATGAGTAGGAAAAACAAACCCGTAATGCTCGGATACACCATTAGCAGTGTCCAGCTTGACACAGTTATGTCGTTTAAATATCTAGGAGTAAAAGCACTGTGAAATGGAACAAGTATGTGAGGATTTGGTGGTCGACTTCGATTTATTTTAGGAAAGAGTGGTTTATCTGTAAAGGAGACCGCTACAAACAGGACGCTTTTGCTTGAGTGTTTGTAATCCATACCAAGTCGGATTAAAGGAAGCCATCGCAGCAATTCAGAGGCGGGCTGACAGATTTGTTACTGCAGATTCGTACCCATACGCAACATGTTACGGACATGCTTCGGGAACTCAAACGGGAATCCCTGGAGAGAATGCGACATTCTTTTCGAGGAACACTATTGAGGAAATTTAGAGAACCGGCATTTGAAGCTGACTGCTGAACAATTCTACTGCGCGTAAGGACCAAGAAGATAAGATTCGAGAAATTAAGACTCGTACGGGTACATATAGGCAGTCGTTCTTCCCTCGCTCTGTTTGCGAGTGGAACAGGAAAGGAAATGACCAGTAGTGGTACGGGGTATACTCCGCCACGCGTCGTACGGTGGGTTCCTGAGTATCTATGTAGATGCGAATGTAGATGTACATGTATTTTTCTATTCAACGGAAATGGTCACTCTCGCCTTCAGTACATGAGTAAGGGGAATCTATCATCTGGTTATTTGCTTCCGTTTAGGTTAAGTTGCAAGGAACGCAATTAGAATATCTGTCATTTGCTTTGGAAACACATTTATCAGTGCACTTCCAAAGCGCCGCTAATACCTTTGTGTTAGCTTCTTATGTGTGAAGCATTTCAATTTCAATTTCCCGGAATTCACTTCGCGAGCGACCCACCACAAGGCAAAGTCCCTAGAAATGTCGACTTCCTGATGATACGGCGTTCTCCGTCTGTCAACTTGCGCAAGCCACACTGGGTTCGTTCGGTTGTAAGCGTGGACATGCAACAGCGGTCACGCGTTGTACGCGCATATAGGTCACTTGATCACGCCACCGGGCTCCACGTGCGCACCGAAGCTATCGACGCTGGCGAACCTGTCAAAGGACCTGGTGTTCTCCAGCTTCTCTGGAAGACTGCTAGACTGTTACTCGTACATGACGAGCTTCTTATTATTTTATTAAAAGTTGTCTCTTAAGAGGGCCGTGATTGTCCTCCAGCCCCTACTGCCAAAATTTTTGTCACTAAGCTAAGGTTTGTGGCATAATTGTAGAGAAAACACGTATAGGTTGTCTTCAGGCATTTCAGTGGGAAATTAATGTTTTGCACATATTGACAGCTTTCCGTCGCTAAGTGTAGCATTTGCATCTTAAGTGTGACCGTTGAATGTAGAAGTGATGAATGCGTGTGAAGTCTATGTTGTTTTCTCATTTTTGATAACAGTGAGAAAGAAGGGAGAGTGTAGAGTCACATTATTGACACTTGGACAACTCCTCTACAGTAACCTAGTGACATGTCGCTATGGTTTGTAGCACTGAATTGTAATCCAGAAGGATAACAGTTCAAATCCCAGTTCGAACACCCAGACGCAGGTTTTCCACGGTTTTCTCAAAATCCATTAAGACGAATGCTGGGTTGGTGACCTTTGAAAAAGACAAGGTCATTTCCTCCCGTCTTCGGACGACTCAATGGAAGGAAGAAAGGAAGACTTGGGTTTGAGGTCTAATCGACGATGCGGTGTGGTCATTAAGAGACGGAGTACAAGCTTGAATTGGGAAAGGAAAGATAGAGAAATCTCATCTTTTTCAATGGCTCCACCTCGGTATTAGTCATTTTAGGAAACCTATTCGAAATTTTGCTCCTTTTCAATGACTCGAACGTTAAAGCATTATCTTTCTTTCCTTCTCTCTCAAGAAGAGAACCGACTGGGCGGCCAAGTTCACCTCACTAACGGTCCAAGCATCAACAGGATGAAAATTCTCACTCCATGACGCACTGTGAAAATGAATTGTGCGTACCTAGTGATCAAAACCCGCTCGCCACCAACGCTTCTGCCCTTAACAGCTGTATATTGCTGACAATTTCGCTTTTGTCGCCGCATTAGAATTCATCTGCATCCTCCATGGTACCAACTGCACAATAGTTAACACAATGGATTTGTATCGAGCGAGGTAGCGCAATGATTAGCACACTGGACTCTCATTCGGGAGGACGACGGTTCAAACCCGCGCCCGGCCATATAAATTTACGTTTTCCGTGGTTTTCCTAAATCGCTCCAGGCAAATACCACCACGCTTCCTTTGAAATGGCATGGCCGATTTCCTTCCCCGTCCTAGACACAATCCGAGCTTGTGCTCCGTCTTAATGACCTCGATGTCGACGGGACGCTAACCCCAATCTTCCTTCTTTTTTCTTCCACAATGGATTTGTATTCGTGGAGAGAAAGTTCCAAATTCCCGTCCGAGTTCTGTCATTCAGGTTTCCAGCGACACCCCTTAATAATTTCATGCGAATGTCACGATGCATTTGGAAAAAAACCATTGCTGAAATCCTATCACAGTATGTCCAAACTGAGCGTGTGCTCCGTCTATAAATAAAGGTGAGAGAATAGGGCTAGCACAAGTGTGTGGTGCAATGGTGAAGTGCGTAATTGAATACCTTTTTGTGACACGAGGTTGGTCAGAATCTTGACCGAAATCGATCGGCTTTAGTAAAAATAAGGTACAGCTGTGTAGCTCAGTACAATTTTCCATCTATGTCGAAGTTGTACAACGACGCCTGCACAAAATATGACTTAAATTTATATTAGATGCCAACAAATTTACCTACTCCGGAAATGCTTTTCGTGGTGTAGCCAGCTTGCATTTTCTATCCTCTGTAGTTGAGCCGTCAGTTATTTTGCGAAACTCCCTTACTATTTTTCGTGTCTCATTTTCCTAGTCTAATTCCCTCAACATCACCTGATTTCATTCAGCTTCTATTCATGTTCATCTTATAACCTCTTTTCAAGATACTATTGATTTCATTCAACTGCTTTTCCAAATTCTTCGCTCCCTCTGACAGAATTATTTAGCCATGGATAAAACTAATAACAGTAATACATGAAGTACGAAATCTGTGGAAGATCCTTTATCAGAAGAGTGAAGAGATCAGTGATACATCTGTTACGGCATCGAGGAATGGGTAACTTGGCGCTGAAAGAAACAATAATGGGAAAAACAGGAGGGGCATGTAAAAAAATACGAGGGTTAGAACTTTGATAGTGGCAACTATTCATTTACTGCTCGTACAAAATAGATACGTGTTTCAAAGTTTTACTGACCTTCAGAGTGGTCACCAGCATTGTGTATAACCCGTTGCCAGCGATGTGGAAGTTGTAGGATTCTCTTGGCAGTGCCAGTTGTGTTGACAATTAGAGCGGCGCAGTCTATTTCCCGACGAATTTTTAGCAGTTCTGGAATGCTGTGAAGTGTTTGCTTCAGTTTAGAAATTGAGTTCAACTCACGAGGACTAAGTCTGGGGAGTGCAGTAGGTGGTATAGCACTTAGCAGCCCCATCAGTCAAACAAATCAGTAACAGCTTGCACTGTACGTGCTTGAGCATTGTCCTGCAAAATGATGGTCAGGTCATGCAGAAAGTGTCATCACTTCTGTCTATGCTGTTCATTTTCGGAACACAACCTACGAGCAGCTTAGAGACAGAAGTGATGACGCTTTCTGCAGGACCTGACCATCATTTTGCAGGACAATGCTCAGCCGGCCGGAGTGGCCGAGCGGTTCTAGGCGCTATAGTCTGGAACCGCGCGACCGCTACGGTCGCAGGTTCGAATCCTGCCTCGGGCACAGATGTGTGTGATGTCCTTAGGTTAGTTAGGTTTAAGTAGTTCTAAGTTCTAGGGGACTGATGACCTCAGCAGTTAAGTCCCATAGTGCTCAGAGCCATTTGAATCATTTTTTTGACAGTGCTCAAGCAGGTACCGTGCAAGCTGTAACTGATTTGTTTCACTGATGGGGCTATACCACCTACTGCACTCCTCTGACTTAAGCCCTCGTGAGTTCAACTGAAGGAAACACTTCACGGCATTCGCTTCAGAACTGCTACAAATTCGTCGGGCAAGAGACCGCGCCGCTCGAACTGTCAACACAACTGGCACTGCTAAGAGTATCCCACGACTTTCACATCGCTGGTAACGGGTTATACAAAATGCTGGTGACTACTTTGAAGGTAAGTAAAGCTTTGAAACTCGTATCTATTTTGTACGAGCTGTAAAAAAATAGTTGCCACTATTAATGTTCCAACCCTCGTACAATATGAAGGTTATAGAGGATGTAGGGTAGAAATAACGAGATTGGCATGCGACAGGAAAAGGTGGAGAGCAGCATCAACGCATGGGAAGAGTGGTGTCTGAAAAACAAAACAAAAGAAAGGGAGGGGGTCGTGGCCTGTGCCACTGCGAGTTGACTCCCGGAGGCTGTGTGTGCCCTCGGCACACGCGGCGCCCGCGCTGACCCACTTGCCGCTATATTTAGCCAATTAAGCCCGCTGCAGATTATCGCAACCGCTCACCGACTGGCTGGCCTGCGCCACACCGCCTTGTCTCTGCTCCTTTGTTTCTACTTGTCGGTTCGCCACTGACCTTTCGCTGTACAGCCGCTTCCTGGGAGGCAGGTTGTATTCAAATCTGCATCTACATCTACAACCACACTCTGCAAATAACTGAAGAACGTGGCAGAGCGTACTTCCTGTTGCATCACATGTTAGGGTTTCTTCTCGTTCCATTCGCGGATCGAGCGCTGGACGAATTTAAATGCTTTGCTACATCGCTGTCATGTTGTCAAAAATAGACTCACGAAAAATGGCTCTGAGCACTATGGGACTCAACTGCCGAGGTCATTAGTCCCCTAGAACTTAGAACCAGTTAAACCTAACTAACCTAAGGACATGACAAACATCCATGCCCGAGGCAGGATTCGAACCTGCGACCGTAGCGGTCTTGCGGTTCCAGACTGCAGCGCCTTTAACCGCACGGCCACTTCTGCCGGCCCTAGACATCACGAGACAATAGCCTAAACAGTCTAACCTTGTTTCGCTGCCACTACGGGAGCGATACGTAGGGGCTGTAGTACTTTCCTATGTTCCTTAATTAATTAATAGCGGTTCCTCACATTTTACAGGCAGGGTTTCGTGGGATAATTGACTTCTTCCTTCAAGAGTCGGCCAGTTCAGGTTTTTCAGCATCTCCGAGACGCTCTACCTGAAGTCAAACAAACCTGTCATCATACTTCAAAATGGTTCAAATGGCTCTGAGCACTATGGGACTTAACTTCTGAGGTCATCAGTCCCCTAGAACTTAGAACTACTTAAACCTAACTAACCTAAGGACAACACACATATCCATGCTCGAGGCAGGATTCGAACCTGCGACCATAGCAGTCGCGCGGTTCCAGACTGTAGCTCCTAGAACCGCTCGGCCACTCCGGCCGGCTGTCATGATACTTGTTGCTCTTCTTCGTACACATACAATACCCCCTGTAAGATCTACTTGGTATCGATTCCATAAACTTGAGCAAATATAGGAGGGATCGCACGAGTGCTTTCCTGGCAGTCTCCTTTGTAAACTGACCGTATGTGCGGGTACCCTACCAATGAACCGAAGTCTCCCATATGCTTTTACGTGTGATCATTCTAGTTAATATTCGCACAGCCGCCGCTGTGGCCGAGCGGTTCTTGGCGCTTCAGTCGGGAACCGCGCTGGTGCTACGGTCGCAGGTTCGAATCCTGCTTCGGACATGGATGTGTGTGATGTCCTTAGGTTAGTTATGTTTAAGTAGTTCTAGTGCTTAGAGTCATATGAACCATTTGGAATATTCCCACAAATTATTATATCGAGGTATGATTTGACTGACTCTCATTGAGCCCCACACGCGTCATTACGGTTATAGAAAACCAAAAGTATTTGTACCAATAAACATCGCGAGTCGTGTCAAATACTTGTTATTCGTTACCGAACATTAAAAAAAGAAAATAGCCAAGCGCTATGTTCTGAACATTACCGTATCCATTAATGTCTTTCTACACTATCACTCGCTACGTATACGTGACCATCCAACTCTTTTTCCGTAAACCGATTTTCCAATTTAGCTTCTGGATGGTCGTGTGAACACTCCAACAGTGGTTCAGGTAATGTGGATCCGCGTTAAAATGCTAAATAATTAGTATTGCACCGCGATCTTCTACATAATGTCTACGAACGTACACGTGGATTTTTCTAGATGACAAACTGCCCCCGTAATTAACATTAACCGAGCCCGAGGTCATGACTGGTGTTTTTTGAAGCTCATTGCCGATTTCTCGACTCGCGCCTACTTCACAGAAAACTTGCACAATGTCGCCGCGTATGGCTTAGATGATGCAATGTGTTCACGATATCAGCTGTGATGTAGCTCCTCGCACTTCAACTGAAGTAACAGATGAGACGAAACGATGACACAAGGTGAAAAGTAGGGTACATAGAGAAATCCTTACTCTTGTTTGTGATTGATACAGGGACACGTGCGGTGGGTCGTCCTACGTGCAACAAGTTTTATAAAAATGGAGATTTTCATACAATACCGTTTGAGTCTGATAGAGTTGGTCTCGTAGGTATCAACGACAGGAAATTCCTGCCAGACGAACAGCTGTAGAATTCCATTTAACCTACTGCGACGGCAGCTATCTGTCTGTCTGTCTGTCTGTCTACCTGTCTGCCTGCACGCCTCCGCCTGCGCCTGCGCCCAGAACCAGTTCAGTGTAACAGGTTCGGATACCTCTTGCCATAAGCTCTGCCAGAGAGACTGATAATATGCGGTTTTATTTCTAGGAGTGGAGTGGAGTCAACGATTTATGAATTACGATTGATATAAATCTGTGATTTGCTCCAGAAGTTTCTGAACATTGATCAATGAATAATCAATGTGAGTTTTCCTTGATTTAATCGAGAAGCGGCAAATGTGGTGTACTCTGATCATTTCATCATCGTGCGACATTTGCTTGCAGTGGGGAAGGTTCAAAAATCGGATACATGGGTACTACAGGCTGGGAACCAAAATCACAACTCTGGTTACTCGTCAATTATTGGCTCGTGAACAACACCGACCATTTCTGTCCTGTACCGTTACTAGTAACGAAAAAAAAATTATGCTAGCATAAGGAAGAGACAGGAATGGTTGAGCCCAGACAAAGCAGCAACTCCCCGTACAAAGACTTGCGTGCATCCACAAAAGATAATGTTATGAATCTGGTGGAACAACGGTGTGGTGAGCTATGAATTGCTTCCCAGAGCTGTGACCATCACTGCTGACATTTATTGTCAGCAACTGGGACGTATTGCAGACGCAGTCCAAGAACAATGGCCAGGGAGACTGCGTGAAGTGACGCTACTCCGCGATAACGCCTGCCCGCATTATGCTAGTCTGACAGAAAACACTATACAGGAGTTGGGTGGGGAAGTCATTCCGCATCCACATTGCATTGTATTGTATTGTATTGAACTGGGGACCTAGAAACGACGGACAGGCTTCGTCCCCGCCATAGCCCTCAGTGGTTCAGAACCTCACAACAGGCTACAGCAGTCCACTCATCCCACCGCCGCCCCGCACCGAACCCAGGGTTATTGTGAATAGGTAAGAAATGTTCCAATATCTCCATTTCGCACTCCATTTTCTGGTGTCCACAGCTCCACCCACCATCTCGAAATGACATTATGTAAATTCAAATAGCAACAGTGAAGTCAAAAACCGACAACCGATAAAGAAACTCACAGGAACGGAAATACCAACATGAAAAACAAAAACGGTATGAACTTATGCACTACCGTAACAGTATACCTGAAGAATGGTCTTGCACGATGTCTCCTGAGGATGAAGAGGCGGAGGGGGGGATAGGTGGTGGGAGGTGGGGAGGGTGAGGGACTGACTAACATGAAAAACAAAAACGGTACGAACTTATGCACTACCGTAACAGTATACCTGAAGAATGGTCTTGCACGATGTCTCCTGAGGATGAAGAGGCGGAGGGGGGGATAGGTGGTGGGAGGTGGGGAGGGTGAGGGACTGACTAACTTTATGTCCAGTGTGCTTACGTCCACTAGAGGCACATACAGTACATACTTGTTGTTTATAATCAGTATTACACACATACGAATTTGCGGTATTTGCCTCAATAGGTATGAAACCATCAAATTTAATTTACTTTTTTCTCTACCATAATTCTGTCGTAGTTGGAGCTCCATCTCTAACGGATAGCTAAAAGCTTATCTTCCTCCATTTCGCTAATTTCTCCGAGAATGCTTCTGTAGGAAAGGATATCCAGTGGCTACATTTTCATGTAGAAAGGAACCCCTACATGAGACATCGTTGTCGGAAAAAATTAGTTTCGGAACAGAGCTGCCAGTGTAAAAGCAAGGCTTTATGCCATTCCACACACGCATGTACAGTACTTCGATGATCTTCACTGTCTTAGACGCAGCTTCATTTGTCGTGACCACTTCTCTCCGAATGTCTACGAGCCACACTTCCATGTCTGTGAAGAAGGAAATGCAGCACTTTCGCTGTGCTCGCCGCAACCTCTGCTGCAGACGTAATCAGCCGTTCAACACAGCAGTTCGCATTTCGGTCCTTTACGTCAGACTGTTCGCCTACGTAGAGGCAGCGACGGCGATGAGTCGACGCGTACGTCAGCTGGGACTGCGCACTGCCTCAGCGCAGGGATCCCACATGACGTGTGCTCTTGCTTTCCCCGGCGGCGGTGCAGCCGACGCAACGCAGCCGGGCCGGTTTTTCATGCTGGCTGCAGAGTTCGCTGTAGTTTTCCTCCGCCGCTTCACACTAACAAAATGAAATTTCTCGCCAGTTTCTAGAAGCGTCCTGCATATCATGGTCTCGTACAAAGCTCCTCCTCACAAATAGAGAAGCGGGAGGGAGTGGAGGGAGGGAGAGGGAGAGAGGGGGGAGAGAGAGAGAGAACAAAGTTTTCCTCTCAGTCTATTCGCTGCCACGAAAATTTTATTTCACGCCGTAGAGGTCGAAAGCTTAAATCTACATTTACCGACCTCCAGAAAGCGCAAAAGGAATACTAGTTAAGGTTTGATGTCTAGGATTCACCGATGAATGCGGCGAAAATTTAAGAACGGCTGTCCTTGTTTTTGTACTAGTGGTGGTACTCTGGGGCGCTCGGCATCTATAAGGGGCGATCAAAAAGTGTCCGTTAGAAGGCCGCACTTAACCACACGTCTGTGTGTCGGTGCTTATATACCCGCATCGGTGTCGCGCTCGGTTGTATATACGCTGCAGTAAACCCCTCAAACGGAAACTTTTTGATCGCCCCTTATAGCGTCCGCAAATATTTTCCTTGCACAAGTTAGCTTACGAAACTAATGTTGGAGACATACTGAATGAAAAACGTGACGGTCATGTTCTGCAGTTTCACTATAAGAGAAGCTCTAGTAAAAATCGTTGTTATCCATTCGTCAGATCAACCCTAAGGAACGCAAGATAAGAAATTTCAATGAAAAATCCAATAATAAGACAGAAGCCTAAAATGTGGGGTGGCTGGTCACTGATAAACCAGTGGATGCATTTGTAATTGATCTCGTATACACGAACACACACATACATACGTACATGCATACAATGGCGTCCAAAATTAAAGCAACAATCCACTGTTTCCCGATTTGACCGTCTGGAATGCACTAGGGACACGGGTTGCATCACATGAATATCCACCAACCACTATCCAAGACTTGCGACCTGCGGAATGGTCGTTACTGCCTCAACATGAGATTGATAACATCATTCACAGCTTGCCTAGTCGCTTATCAGGCCTGTATTTCTGCCTGAGGTGGTCACACCCATACTGAGTGCATCAGCCAGTTGTCGGAATGTGTGTGTAAATCAGTTAAGTCGGAAAAAGCGAAGTACATTTTTGTCTACCGTTATGCATGTTGCAGTTGTTTAAGTTCGGTATTCTTTGTATTGTTTCTACTTTATTATCACCTGATTATACTGTTTTGTGGCAAAATAAACACAATCTTACAAAATTTCGGTTTTTTGCTTTAATTTTGGACGCCATTGTAGATACAACACTCAATCAGACACACATCTATGTTTGAAGAATCTGTATTAGTCAAAAAATGGAAGTTAAATCGTATAATGAGACACGTTGAAAGCTTTTTTTTTGTTTTGTAAATGTTTGTTGCCGGCTGACCATTGCTATAAAACACCAAAAAGCCACTCATTTCTATGCCACTTAAAACCAGTGCGCTAACATCTTAGGGAACAGTGCTGCTACCTAACTACATTGTAAAGTCAAACTATATTCTGCATTTTAGGCAGTTTGGAAGCAAACACGTAAAACCTACTTGGAAAGCCGGAGGAAGACTAATTCAGCACTCTTCGTTCGGCCGCTTCATATCGTCTCAAAAGAGAAATGGCGCATTATTCGTGACTACAAACTATTTGTGATAAGCGTAGTTGAGGTAAACCAGTGTTAAAACGGTGAGGAGGCACCAACACTGCCAACTGTATCTCGTTCTTTCCCTCCACGAAGCACTTCTACAAATTTCCAACGTAAAGGGACATTGGTCTAAAGTTATTTGATTAGGAAATGTACGCCGCTGCCACCCGTACCGTACAGTCGTTTAGTACAAAAGAGAACTTCATTCCTCACCATTACACTCCAAAACGATTTTTTCAACCGTCAGATCGGCTGCATCGACCACGGATGGGAACAGAAAAAAAGTCTCTCTCTTAAATTTGAGATCGGTCACTGATCATTACAGACACCCGAGAAAGCAAAATGTACGTGCGCAGTGCCCTAGTTTTAGCATATTGGAGGGTGAAAATAACAAACTTAAAGCAGTCTGTGTCCTCGTCCACTGAATCCCTATGTCACGACCGCCTCTTTGGTTCTGTATCACTCACATATAACTTAAAATGCAATAAGATTTTGGACAGTGATACTGAGTTTCGAGGTAGCAACAAAAAACTTGCTCAAAATGCGCACTTGCTCGGCATGCCACACCTCAGTTGGGCCGTACCTCCAGAGTGGGAAAGACGCACTCCGGGACGTCCCTGCCGCCACTATCACCAACAACGCACCTCAACGTCCAGTTGCATAGTGAGCCTGATCATGATAGTCAAGATGTAGGCATTCCTAGGGAGCGTTAAATTAGACGATTAATTTTTTTAGTGTGTGTGTGTGTGTGTGTGTGTGTGTGTGTGTGTGTGTGGTGCAGTTGGGCGCGCATAGTTTGGTGTGCAAATCCGCCAGCCAAACTTGAACGGGGCTCAGAGTTAGTCGCGTTAGAAATGTAACTTATTTCGGACCTAGGTATACAAAGGAATTAGGAAGGAAACAGGTCCTAGCTAGCTGGATGCCGGGACCAGAAGCGAGCTAGCGGTTTTAGCCGCTGCTCTTCGACGGTAACCAGCAGTCCACACTTGATTCCTACCCAACGTTCTCTACTGTCTATACAAAGCGATAGCGCAGGGAGAAAATTCATCCTCAGCACTTCAGAGGAACAAACAGCTTCAGCTGAGGCTACGAGATACTTGTGACGTAAGCCGCAATGAATTGCAATAGAACAGTAGAAGCATACAGTTTTAAAGGAAACATTATACTTGGTAATTAGACTAACTTGGCGACCTACACATTTTTGAATAAAAAGTCATCAAAATTCTGCGTTGCAGTTTTTTCCACCTTTCGCTATAATTTATCACAGTAACTGCCGTCGACAAACAGAAGAAAACAGAATTATCACATCGTTAACGGCGTTCTCCGGCATTACAGCTCTGTTGTCTTTCACAAAATTGCCGTCTTGTGTCGACTGCTGAGTGCTTTTAGCGCGTGGTGTGATGTCACGTGACCCACATGGACCTAAAGTGGGGCACGCGATGCGGGGGACAGGGAAGCGGTGTGCCTGGCACAGGCGGCGTCGCGCACGAGTTTCTTTCCGCAAACGCGTCACCAATCGCGGTCCGACGTACGTTTCGCGGTATCACCCGAAGCGTAATCAGCCAACGCTTTGCCAGTGGGAGACTTGCACCACACGAGAATCGTTTCCTTTTCCCCTTGTTTCCACCGATTTGTCAATTTGAACCAAATTATCCAAGCCTGTAACCAGATGGTGGTAAATTACCCTCTGGTACAAACTTAACTTCCGCGTGATAAAGGATCTTTGTGAGCTGTAAGTGCACTTACTTGCGTATGTTCTAAGCCGAGGCCACAGAGTTTTTCAGCTTTTAGCCACGAGTTAGTTTCCGAATATACCGAATCTGTAAAATCATATAGCAATTACTCAAGAGGGCCGGCCGGTGTGGCTGAGCGGTTCTCGGCGGTTCAGTCTGGAACCGCTACGGTCGCAGGTTCGAATCCTGCCTCGGGCATGGTTGTGTGTGATGTTCTTACGTTAGTTAGGTTTAAGTAGTTCTAAGTTCTAGGCGACTGATGACCTCAGATGTTAAATCCCATAATGTTCAGAGCCATTTGAACCATTTTTACTCAGAGGGCGGCGGGTGACTGTTCAGCAATCGCCGGGATCGGGCTCAAGTATTCGTGTTGGACGTGTAGCATAATCCACTCAGAAAGCCAAATTTAAATGCCTATTAACTGCTGGAGATAGTGTCTTAATTTTTCCCGTCGTTATATTTCGTAATCAAAAGTACACAGGGGTTAAACGATGGGATTGTTCTCATACCTCCGTAGATACTTTTGGCTAAGAGCAATATTACTCTCTCATGATACACTGACTTTCTCAAATCTGTAACATTGTCTTTAGCGTTCCTTGTAGGGTGTGATTACTAAATGTGATGATACGAGATGCAGTTCCCACACGAGTCGTCTCTGCTTATTGTGAATATGTTTAAACCCCATGCACATTTTTGTAACTGCCTTACGATTTACACTTGGGCAAGAACGAATAAAAAATACGACTCAGTTTAAAACCTGCTAGGCAGCAGCTCAGTAATTTCTCAGAATGCGTTCTTTGTTAGTACTTGCGCTGGTCGACCGCCTGCTTCCATTGCGAATAAACCTGGGTTTAGAATGATTATCTACACAAATGCAAGACTGATTACCGTTGTTATATTCTTATCATTATCGACACACAATCATTGCAACAGCCCAGAAGTGGCAGCCCAGCGAGGACTAAACTCAAGTAACAGCTGTATCTTCGCCCAGCTGTAACAGAAGGTCGTGGAAGCCACTCAAGTTGTATTTGTACCACCGTACAACAGCAAAGAACTGTGAGTTCCATATCTGATCCGGAACACGTTAGTGTGCAATCTGTTCCAATCACTCTGGTCGTCCGATGTTATATCAAATCGCTACAGCAAATAACGGAACACGTGTGAACTAGGTCTACATCAAATTATTTCCCCTCAGACAGTCAACTGCCTTCGGTGGTAACAGAGTGTCAAAGCTTGGCACGGCACCGAGCGAGGTGGCGCAGAGGCTAACACACTGGACTCTCAATCGGGAGGACGACGGTTCACACCCACGTCCGGCCATCCAGATTTAGATTTTTGGCAATTTCCCTAAATCGCTTCAGGCAAATGCCGGGATGGTTCCTTTGAAAGGGCGTGGCCGACCTTCTCCCCATCCGATGGGACCGACGATCTCGCTGTTTGGTCCCCTCCTCCAAATCAACCAACCAACCTTATTAGGGCAGGATGAGACCATCACACGTGTGAAACAAGCTAAAGACGCAACGTCATTTTTTTCTTAGCATACGGCGGCAGAAAGAGCATATTTTATAGATTACTAGGTGCTTTCTTCTCATGTTCATGCTGCGTGATTTATATGCTTCTGATCTGTCGATCTGGACTTACCGCACAATTTATTTCAGTGGCAGTTTCGTTCATTATACTTGTTGAGGAAACGCTAGTGATACACTAATAAATTATGCCTCTACCATAATTTTATTACATTCGCCTCGTGTTACTGCGGTCGCATTATCAAAATAAGATGAAAAATTAGTTTCATGTTACACCACTGCCATATTTGCTATTGTTATTAAATATACTGTAATAGAAATGTAAAAAAAAAACTTTTCCCCAACTAAGACTGCGTAATTCGTCCTAACCCACTGTGCGTGCTAAAAAACTTTGTCCTAGTGCAGAAAACTGCGCCATTTGTGATGCATCTGAAGGGAAAAACAGAAGAAGACAGCAAAAATGTTTGGCAAAGCTGCTTAGTCTGTTACCAGGACTAGCACAGCTCTACTGATCCCTACTGATGTTCGTGCTCAATTTAGAATACGGAACGTCTTTAAGCTTTTATCAGTAAACGTCTCCGCTACGTCTTTGGCGTGAGACGACCAAACCTAATATCAGATGAAATCCTCTGGAAATTCACTCAGAGCAAACCTATCGAAATCATGGTGATTGAGCTCCAAAGGTGCTTCGCTGGACATATATAAATTCAGAAGACGAAGTAATGAAACCTGTTCTCAACTGAATCCCTGTTGATAAGAGAATGAAGAGCGCCACGAGTAACATGAAAAAGAGAGGTCAAAAAGATAGGTGGAAGTCATCAATCAGAACAGAAACTGTTTAAAGCAGTCCTATGTTACACCAAATATGATGACGATGATGATGTACATAAGGCATGTCCTCTAGACACTTCTGAGTATTTTGGTACAAGGAACCCACGGTCTCCGGCGGATCTTTACAGAGCAAAAATAGAATTATGATTTATTCGATTTGTTGCCACAATCACTCTTGTTTCTGTGATAACACCTTGACAACAGCGAAGAAGCCTATAATCTGCAGTAACCAAAACGTACAACACACAAGTCAATTTGTGTCAGGTCTGGTGAACGAGCTCGCCGTAGAGCAGAACCACCGCGACCAATCCATTCTCAGGAAACTTCTGTTGATAGGCACACAAGTGCGTGTGTTTTTTCGCCGTCCCATACATGGCTAATACTACTGTTGAACAAGCCATCCCTCGTAAACATGGCTCCATCTGTAAACAACACGACAGCTGGAAAATTGGGGTATTCTTTACATTGTTGTAGGAACGAATTTGCAAACGCCACTCGAAATGTGAAGTCCACTGGCTGCAATGATTGCACCTTCTGTGGATGATAAATGGTGCAATTGCTGTTAATGTAAGACTCTCAAAACAGTTGACTGGCTCGTGTTCAGAGGTTGTGCATTACGCCGAATACTGGAGGCAGGACTATCGCCAACCACGGTTAGCAGATTCTCTTCGATATCTGGTGTTTTAGAATACCTCACACCCATGACCGTACTGACACGGAAGGATACAGCTTCTCGCAGGCGCTTATGGACAAATGCAAAAATTCTGTGATGTGGCTGTTCTCGGTGCACGGACAGCTATGCATTTAGTAAACCCATAAACGAGATGCAAATCTTCTACAGTAAACTTAAGGGCCTCAACTTAAGGAGGACACTACTGTTGTCAACGGCAGCTACCGTGACAGCGCACGCAGTCGTTACTTGCAGTATTTTGCACTATTGCCAGGGTAGTACAGGTACAGAGCTAATTGGGGCGAGAAACCAAATGAAATTCAATAACTCTGTAATGATTCGCCGGAGACTACCCGTCCCTTGTATCAAAATACTCAGAAGGTATCGCTGCACAGCTTCTGGAAGTTTGTCGGTGGAGCTGTGGTTCGCCCTGTATAAGTAAAAGAAAAATTTCGAACCGTAGATTTAAGTGTCAGGAAGTCGTTTCTGAAAGTATTTGTATGGAGTGTAGCCACGTATGGAAGTGAAACATGGACGATAAATAGTTTAGACAAGAAGAGAATAGAAGCTTTCGAAACGTGGTGCTACAGATGATTGCTGAAGATTAGATGGGTAGATCACGTAACTAATAGGGAGGTATTGAATAGAATTGGAGAGAAGAGAAATTTGTGGCACAACTTGACTAGAAAAGGGATCCGTTGGTAGGACATATTCTGAGGCATCAAGGGATCACCAATTTAGTACTGGAGGGTAAAAATCGTAGAGGAAGACCAAGAGATGACTACACTAAACAGATTCAGAAGGATGTAGGTTGCAGTAGGTACTGGGAGATGAAGAAACCTGCACAGGATAGAGTAGCATGGAGAGCTGCATCAAACTAGTCTCTGGACTGAAGACCACAACACTACTACTACTACTACTAGTAGTAGTAGTAGTAGTAGTAGTAGTAGTACAATTCTATTTAGCTTCAACAGGAAAACTATACAAAAAAACGGAACGAAATCAAGGAAAATGGAGAAAAAGTAAATAAAATAGTAATCTATCGAATCATCTACGGTTTAAAATGTGATATGTAATTGCTGTGTGGTCTCGAAATTTGCTTCTAGACGCAACATCTGACAGTACTTCCATAAACAATGAAAATAAACATAGAAGCTACAGGAAACATTGGGCAGAATCGTTTGATGAGAAGAAACTGTTGGTACAGCAGTTATCTGCTCTCACTAGGGCTTGGTGTGGCTGCCCTGAAGTTTTGCCGCGGAATACACGGCGTATGTGGGCCGCTCCTTCCGCGGCTGCTTCCCATGCAAGTAGGGCGCGGCGCATCCGGCACAGCATCGCCTGTCAGCCCGTCCGGGCGCACAACGTCTAAATGTGATACATGTTACGTCCACGTTAACGTCTTCTACGCGCACTCCAGTCGATCGTCAAAAACTGAAGTACGTATCCTGCTGCTGACAAGGGAACCCCCCCCCCCCCCCCCCCAATCGCACCCCTCTCAGATTTGGTTATAAGTTGGCACAGTGGATAGACCTTGAAAAGCTGAACACAGATCAATTGAGAAAACAGGAAGAAGTTGTGTGGAACTATGAAAAAAATAAGCAAAATACACTAACTGAGTAGTCCATGCGCAAGACAGGCAACATTAAGGATAGTATGAGCTCATGAGGGCCGTGTTCCCATGGTTAGCGTAAGCAGCTGTGGAACGAGAGGTCCTTGGTTCAAGTCTTCCCTCGAGTGAAAAGTTTATTTTCGCAAAGTTATGATCTGTCCGTTCGTTCATTGACGTCTCTGTTCAGTGTAATGAGTTTCGGGTCTGTGTTTTGCGACCGCACCGCAAAACCGTGCGATTAGTAGACGAAAGGACGTGCCTCTCCAATGGGAACCGAAAACATTTGATCCCAAGGTCATAGGTCAACCGATTCGTCCACAGGAAAACACATCTGATTTATTCTATACGACACTGGTGACGGCATGTGCGTCACATGACAGGAATGTGTTGTCGACCCACCTAACTTGTGCACTTGGCGAATGGGTAAAAAGATTCTTCTGCCTTGCCCGTTTTGGGTTTTCTTGTGGATGTGATAATCACTCCCAAAAAAGTGATGAAAACATAAGAGTTTGTCACATAAATTGCAACAAATGAGTGCAATAGTTTCACAATCGCACAGTTTTCCCTGTGCTCTCTCAAAACATATGTTTTTAACGTTTTCAAATTTTTCCGTGTGTAGACCGTCAAAGCCTGCATATTTCCAAGCAAATCTGAACATGTCCTGGAATTTTGAAGAGCGAAGTTGATTATATGTGAGTGCCTGAACTTTGATAATTGTCTGAAAATAAAAAATTAAAATTTTCAGTCGAGGGAAGACTTGAACCAAGGACCTCTCTTTCCGCAGCTGCTCACGCTAACCACGGGACCACAGCTCTCCTGAGCTCACACTATCCTTGATGTTGCCTGTCTTGCGCATGGACTACTCAGTTTGTATATTTTGCTTATTTTTTTCATAGTTCCACACAACTGCTTCCTATTTTCTCGATTGATCTGTGTTCAGTTTTTCAAGGCCTATCCACTGTGCCAACTTATAACTAAATCTGAGGGGGGTGCGATGGGGTGGTTCCCTTGTGAGAAAAACTACATACCAGTAAATACTTAAATATTTTAAAGGCGAGAGAAATGCGAAAGCCCATCGTGGAAATGTCGAGATTTCAGACTGATACTTGAACGAACACCATTAGGTACAAACGACAGTAATAGTGCAACAGAGGATGTAAGCTACTGTAAAAAGAATTTACTTATTCACAGTTCATTTAAAGCTCCCTGTCGCAAACTTCGGCAGAATGTGACAGTTTATGACAATTATGTGCCAGTCATACATATATACTCATAAGAAGAACTGTAAGAAAATCCATTCGTGGCGACTACGTATATTCTTTTTCTGCGAGCAGTGATGAGTGAGTTTAAATGCTCTCTTTAAAAAATCTGTACACATGAACACTGCTGATAAGCTAAAACCGCAACACTGCAGTTCGCGAGAAGTGCTCATTCAGCCGAGGCATTAGAGTGGTGGATCCACACAGAGCTGTCATCTGTTATTGATTATTTTGTTTCTTCCTAAACTCCAAAGAAATGTGACACTTGTCGACCACGCGGTGGCCCTTAAGGGAAAGTCTATGATGAAAAGAACGTTTCAAACAGTCTAGGTATTGTGCAATGAAACACTAATTACAGCAGTAACATGATGCTTCTGAGAACGAAGTGTTCTACGTCTTTCATGTTGGACTGTGAACTGCATAGTGCGATCACTTGTGATACAACAGACAAAGTGAAACAATTATCTGCGTTATTCACGTTCATTTTCTTCCACGACATGTTTCCAGGCCTCCCCATCTTCAGGAGTTCCAAAAATGGTTCAAATGGCTCTGAGCACTATGGGACTTAACTTCTGAGGTCATCAGTCCCCTAGAACTTAGAACTACTTAAACCTAACTAACCTAGGGACATCACACACATCCATGCCCGAGGCAGAATTCGAACCTGCGACCGCAGCGGTCGCGCGGTTCCAGACTGAAGCGCCTAGAACCGCTCGGCCACTCTGGCCGTCATCTTCAGGAGTCATATCAAAGAAAAGAAAAGTAACTGACAATGGTAATTGTTTTGTCTTAAGTGGTACATAAATGTAATTTTAGGTTCGTGATTCCTTGTAGGGTATGTAGGAGCTCCAACTTATTCCTTGTCTTACCAAGCGAGGTGGCGCAGTGGTTAGCACACTGGACTCGCATTTCGGGAGGACGACGGTTCAAACTAGCTTCCTGCCATCCTGATTTAGGTTTTCCGCGATTTTCATAGATCGCTTACGGAAAATTCCAGGATGACTGCTTTAAAAGGGCACAGCCAGTTTCCTCCTCCATCCTTCCCCAAATCCGAGCTTTTGCTCCATCTCTAATCACTCTGCTGTCGACGGGACGTTGAACACTGTAATTTCCTCCTCCACCACCTTCTATTGCTGCTCATCTCACCGAAGTGCAGTTCGTGAAACTGCGTATGCTGGTTTTCGATACATAATGTGAGTCAGTTTTACATGTCGTGCCAGTTGTGATTAATCAACATACTTCATACTAAAAAAAAAAAAAAAAAAAAAAAAGGTTCAAATGTGTGTGAAATCTTATGGGACTTAACTGCTAAGGTCATCAGTCCCTAAGCTTACACACTACTTAACCTAAATTATCCTAAGGACAAACACACACACCCATGCCCGAGGGAGGACTCGAACCTCCGCCGGGATCAGCCGCATACTTCATACTTGCATGGGACGAAATGCCATCTAGTATATGTAGCGTCCTTCTATGTATGTGATCAAAATTCCCCATTATTTCAACACAATACATACCGCACGCACTCAAGCAAGACTCGGTCATATTCGTACTTAGTTAATATCCATGCTGTAAACCTTCAAAACAACGCAGAAATCCTGGGAACTTTGGGTAAAGTGCTCGTGGAAGATGTTTGTGGTAGCCTCCCACCGATTTGTTAGGAAGTCTCAAGTTTATATATGTATTGTGTACATGACTGTGACGGATGTTTACACAGCGTTGTTTTCTGTTTGTACTGATGTGGCTGACTATGAAACGGGGATCGCGAACATTAAGTCATCACAGCCGCGGCCAAGTACCAGGGGTATAAATACTTTCTATCTAATCGCTACGGTATTAGCTCTAGAGGTGAGTTACTGTATTCTTTCACTACGCTAAAAAAAAATAAAAAAAATATTCTCTCATTCCATGTGCAAGATACACCCTGAATGACAAAAAGAGTGAGTACCGAGCAGACTACGGTCGGATGTCAATGAAACTTCGTACACGTACACACAACTGGTGGGTATGTAAATAATTCTGAGCTACAGTTCTCTGTGACTGGCGGAACTGCCACAGCGCGCATTAGTGTTGTTTGTGTCAGCGTTTACACCAATTTCGGTATGGTATGTATGTGAGCGGGGTGAGCAGTGTCAGATGTTGAGTGATCGCTAAAGGACACGGGGAAGCCGCGTACTCTTGAGAGACAGCGTTATCGGCATCTGACAGAGTTTGAAATGGGCCTCATTCTGGGTCTCCTTTTGGCCAGCTGGTAGAATCGTGCAATATCGAGATCTCTGAAGCATTCAGAACTGACAGCGGACCGATGTTGGTCTGCATGGGAACGTGGTGGTTGGCTTACTCTTAGTCAAGATTCCGGTCCACCACATCCGACCACCACAAAAGGGAGGATCGCCGAGCCATGCACCGAGCATAGCGTAACCCCTTCACAAATACACCTGCTATCCGATAACAAGTAATGGACTCCCTGCAACACTCTGTACCATCCCGCATCATTGGTCAAGGAGTAGCAGTAGCTAGACTAAGGAAATGCCACCCGAAGCGTAACTGAAGGCTGCCATTAATACCACAACACAAACGGCTCTATTTGGAATTATTCAGTGACTGGGAAGCCTGGATTGTTCTTGAATGATTTCAAATTATGTTCGAAGATGAGTTGGGTTTCTGCACTACTTCGTATGACAATGTCGGTGAGTACGGCGGTGACCTCAGCGGAGGTTCCATTCTTCCAACGTTTTGGAGAGGCACAGCTCTGTTCCTCCAAGTGCCACGGTGTGGGGAGTCATCAGATATGATTTCAGGTTATGTCTGGTGGTGTTTGAAGGAACTCTGATGGTACATCGGAACATCGAGGGCATCCTGCGAGTTTGTGTGTTGCCTCTCATGCGACAAAATTGTGTTGCCATTTCTCAACAGGACAATGCTCCTCCAAAAGTGACCTGCGTCTTATGAACTATCTGTGTGATGTTGAGGCACACCCCTGACCAGCAAGATTCCCAGATCTGTAGCCGATAGATCATGTGTCGGACCACCTTGGACGTCAACTCTACCCCAGTGCCAACAATTGTTGGCCAACTTTCCACAGGAGAGGCTACAACGGCGTTATCACACCCTCCTCTGCTAAACCAGTGCACGCACTCAAGCCAGAGCTGGTGCAAGGTCGTACTGGTAAGTGGGCTCCCTAGTTCCTTGTAAATTTGACCATTTTATAATCACTGAAATAACTTCATATACCCTCTGAAACAGTTAAGATTCATTTCGTTTGACCCTCCCCTTCTGTATGCTTTACTTCTTCTTATCACATGGTGTACGATGGAGCCAGCAGGATAACGCAGCCATCGAGGAATGCTTGTTTTCTTAATTAGTGCAAGACAGTTTAATCGCGAAAAACATCGTCTTTATTCAAAAGCACCCCATTGAAGTCATCCGAGTACCTCTATTAAATTCCGTATGGGCTTTACAAACCTGCTTCCGCCGTAGCGGCGCCGGTCTCAAATCATTCTATGCCTTTTTTACTGTCTACTTGATAAGTCTCCATACATTAGATCAGTATTCTAAAGTCTTGTATGCAAACTCTTTTACAGATGCACTGTACTTTCCCCATAACCCTTCCAACAAAGCAGTCTTCCACTCGCCTTCACTCCAACTGACTGTATAGTAAAACATTTAAAATTCTTTTTTAAAAACTATCAAAATCTTCTAAAAAACATTTTGGTAGCCGCATTATCTGTTAGCAGATCCTTTATTACAGGATCATACGCAACCGGTTTCGCAATGATTTAATCCCGTCTCGTCCTCAGATACATAAATATAACTAATTTAACATTGGTTAGTAAAATAAACCCCTTCCGAACGTAATGTCAGCTATTCCAGTCTCTCTCGCTTCTCCCACAGCTTTATCCTCTATAGCTCTTGTAGGATGCAGGTTATTTCCTGATGTCTTCGTCCAGGTCTTAGCATTCTGTCCCTTTTTCTTGTCAGTGTTTTCCACGTATTCATTTCCTCGCCGGTTCGGCGGAGGACCTCTTCACTTCTTATAAGTTCACTTAATTTTCAGCATGCCTCTGTAGCGTCACACCTCAAATGCTTCGGCTTCTTTCTTTTCCGGTTTCCGCGCAGTCATGATTCACTTCCGTACAATGTTGCGCTCTAGACGTGCATTATCGGAACCTTTTCCTCAAATTAAGTCCTATGTTTGATACTAGTAGAGGCGAATGCCTTCTCTGACTGCGCTAGTCTGCTTCTTTACTTTGTAAATCTTACACTATTTTGCTCCAAAGGTAGCCGAAATCATTCATTTCTGACATGGTCCCCGATTTTTGATACTGAATTTGTTATAATCTCGTTTATACTACTCCTTGTTCCTTTTGTCTTTCTTGGACTACCGTCAATCCACATTCTATGGTCAGTAAACAGTTAATTCCACTAAACTGTTATGCAATCCTTCCTAGGTTTCACTAAAGACAGTAATCCCCCAACACACACACACACACACACACACACACACACACACACACACACAGACTAGTTAAATATCGGACTGACACCCACGTCCTGGCGCGGTTACGCGATTCGCAGACATTTGCAAAACTTTCTCACACTTTCACATGAGGTAACACAGACGCAGGCAAACGGGTACAAGAAATTCGCCCCGAAGGGATAACGGGTGGCGACAGGAAGGAAATCCAGCCATCCTCTACCACTAACATTATCAAATCCAGATTAATATACAGACTCTGAAGATATGGGATCAGGCTAGGAAAAAGAAGAAGAAGAAGAAGAAGAAGAAGAAGAAAGAAGACAGAAAACTTCTTTCTTGATCTTAAGTTCTTAGTCTTACTTCTTGGTTGTTGTACATATCACCCGGCTTTTCCTATACCTTATACCTATTTTTCTGGGAATGTCAAAGAGTGCGCGCCATTTTAAGCTGTCGAACGCTTTTTCTAGTACAAGTGCCTAGTTTTCTACCACCATCACGTGCAACGCCAGAACTGTCTCTCTGGTACCTTCAGCTGTTCTAAACCCAAATTGGTCATCTAACTGAAGCAAGGGCAAGCTTTGGTAACCCGCAGGCCTGATTCACATCCTTTATTAAGCTCGCAGGCCTCCTCGTCACGTGACGCGACAGCAGCGCTCCTAGCGCATGAAGTCGTAACTGTAGCGTCGATGACAATGTTTTGGTAATAACGCACCGATATAGATGGCATCCCTTTTTCGGCACGCCATACCAGCAAATTATGCCTCAAAACGCACGTTTTTGAGAGGACATTCATGTTATGTTAACTCCATCTTTAGACGTTTACATTTAATTACGAGTCTTTTTTTTCGTCGTTTTGCGAAAGCTACCGGTACCTTCAAAATTATCGTTCAAAGACTCGGCAACGCCATTACTGAAGAAACAAAGTTCACGACACGTAAATATTGTAAAAATTTGTCGATGGGATGCTAAGCGTTTTAACATGTTATCATCGAAAAATTAACGCCTATAAAGCAATTGGTTTCTGTCAATCGATTATAAATTACACTGAAATTCAATAGTTGCAGTATTCTAATACGACCACGCTCTCTACCACGAATTTCTTCCTCGGGCGATATTGAAAACAATAGTGGGCCGGATCCGCGGGCCGCTTGGTTGCCGTGATCTGACATACTCGATACTCTTTTGACCTCTTCTGTATACACTTCTTGGCAGTAACAGGGTGCACGAGCTGCTGAGCTGTTAGTGCGATAGTTCTCGCGTTTATCGCCTTGGCCACCTTCGGGATTTGAGGATGATATTCATAGTATTATTCTTAAATATTTGATCTGACTAGCTGGCTGGGGGCGCTAGCGCAGCTCTCATGAAGAATTAGTGGCGAAGAGGGGACAGCGACACGTGGCAGCTGGCGGCACGCAACCTGCGCCGCGCTCCATTACGTCACCGCGAGCCGGGCTGCAGCGCGCCCACACAAAGCGGCCCGCCAGCCAAGGCGCGCTGCCAGTGCACGCCGGGCATTTTCCGCTTACTCCACCTCGCCCGCTCTACCCGCTCCTCCGGCTTATGCCCCATCACGCAGTCTGTTACGAACTGAAGACGGCTAATGAAGAACACGGCGGGGATTCCTGCCTTATCGTCAGCTCGTCAAGTCCTTTCTGTTATTAGCTTGCTTACGATGTTGTGCCTCGGACGTACGTTTTCGCACTCACCTTTGCAGCCGCACCTGACATTTTGTTTGTTTTGAAAGTCTCTTCGGGTTTGCTGCCGGATCCTAAAATCAACTTGACTTGATATTTCGGCGATCCAACTGGTCGCCATCTTCAGGAAAATGCTGCTTCGGCTTGGATCGCCGAAATGTCGAGCCAATTGATTTTAGGATCCGGCAAACCCGAAGAGACTTTCAAGACTTATTACGCCGGGAAAGCCTACGTAATCACATTTTGTTTGTTGTTTCACTGTTAAGTCGAACGTACATTCAAATTGTTAAATAAAAAATAAAGAAACTGGTTCTGTCAAAGTAGTCAGTCAGTACTCCAGATTCTTTAGAAGTAAGCCTCGTGAAGCATCGTATTATGTATTTACAACATTGGTTTTTGTCTTCGAGCAGACTACATTCTACGATCCGGTGAAACTAAGATAATCTTATAGGTAAGGTGACCATATTTTCTAGACTCAAATTCGTGACATTAACATATTTCCTAGGCCCAAATCCGGGACACATTAAAAATTTTGCAAAATAGGCTATATTTATTTATTTATTATATGAGAAGGAGGTTTCAATTAAATGTAATAAATACAAAATATCAATTAAATTTGTTACAAAAAAAAGCACATTTACATTTTATTAATACCTTCTAAGATGAATGAGTATGATGAGGGCAACTGTGTTTATCAGTGCTGTGAATTTTCTTTATCAAATCTGTATTTTTCAACAACATATGAAAAAACTCGACTCAAGTTTCATCATAATTTATTCTACTTACTAACATTGCTTTCATGGTTTCTACAGCCAACTGTGTTTTGTCACTTGTCCATAAATTGTTCATGTGGGAAAATACTCTTTCAGTAACAGCATTAGTGTCAGGAAGGCAGAAAAGAAACTCCACTAGCTTGAGTACATTTGAGAATGGCGACGCCAAAGTCAACGAGAGCGTATATTACTGTTCGTCTGTTCGAGTTACTTTGTATTTCGTCTGCATGTTTGTCATAGAACCTCCGCTGCCTATTCCATGGCTATCAGAAAATATGCAGATTTCTTCCTTCTTCTGTTCGAGTTACGGTTAGAACCGTTTCGACCGCGCGAATGCGTTCGAGTGCGACTTTTTCCCAGTTGCCGTGGTCTCTGACTGCCCATTAGCTGTTCGAGCTGCGGCCAACAGGTGTTTGCACAGTAGAAACAGTTTGATAACGGTTTCGACAATTTGTCGTATCCTCTTGTCAAACAATTTCCCACCATAACTAAAGCTAATAATAAAATATACCGATACAGGTGAAATGAATGTCTAATTCGGGACAAATTGGGTTATGATTGTCAATTTCGGGACAAACATGTGTCCCGAATTACGTTTGAAAAAATTCGGGACAGACACACAAAAATCGTACAGTGTGCGTCGGAGGGTGCCAGTGTCACTTCCCCCTTTCCTGTTCCAGTCGCGAACGGTTCGCGACAATAACAATTGCCAGTAAGCCTCAGCACGAGCTCGCTCTTATTTTATCCTCATGGTCAAATAAATTGTTCAAATGGCTTTAAGCACTATGCGACTTCACATCTGAGGCCATTAGTCCCCTAGACTTAGAACTACTTAAACCTAAGTAACCTAAGGACATCACACACATCCATGCCCGAGGCAGGATTCGAACCTACGACCGTAGCAGCAGGGCGGTTCTGGACTGAAGCACCTAGAACCGCTCGGCCACACCGAACGGCTATTCTCGTGGTCTTTTCGCGAAATACACGTAGAAGGAAGCAAATAATGGTTCACTCTTCTAGGAGCGTACGCTCTCGGAACTTTGAACAGTAAACCAGACCGTGATGGGGAATGCCTCTGTTGCAGCATCTGCCACTCTACTTATCTCACCCTCTCCGTGGTGCTCTCGTGCTTACTGAGTGAACCTGTAACGACCTCTATTAATCATATCGGGCACGGATCCCACAACGATGAGCAGCATTCAAGCATTAGTCGATCGAGGGTTTTGTAAGCCACCTCCTTCGTTGACGGACTACATTTCTTGAGGGTCTTTCCTATTAATTTCAGTCTGGCATCTGTCTTTCCTGCAGTTTTATGTGGTCGTTCCAGTTTAAATAACCCCGTACGCATATTCTCCGAACGCTACGTTTCGACCCCTTTGGCTAGGATCTTCCTCGGGAATCTCCTAGTGTCTCTAGGTGGCCGAGCTGTGACGTAAACCAGCGTCGTGTTCACTAAAAAGGATGTTATCCCAAACTTTTCTAAAGAACTGCAAATATTGGTTCATAAGCCCACATGTTCTCATTTGTGGGCCACTGTATCAGGAAACCTGAAAGGCGACACGACGACCAATTCACCCCCATCCCGTTCACTACTTGCCCTGACCGATGAGGACGCCCCACTAGTGACAGCTTGAGGAATTTCACCCAGCAACTCCCCTTCTTAAGAAATAATGCGGGAAATAATCATTTTGTAACTGAACGTGATGATGAAGACTCCTAGGGAAGGTCCCAGCAGAGGTACCGAAACACCTAGTTTGGAAAGTAAACTGAAAACAGGTATGACGCGGACTTATCATCCAGGGACTTTTACCTCCAAACACAACGGTCACTACGGGCCGCAGTGTTAGTGCATTTTTCTGAAAATTGTATTCTGCTTGGGAAAAAGAGGACTGAAGTGAAAATACGCTTCAAGCTGAACAACATACCAACCGACACAAAATGGAGAGAACATTTGCAAAGAATGCCTGGATATATGTTAGCGGCTGTATCCATGAAATGAGACACACTCGGCTTTACCCATAAAATGAGATACACAAAAAAAGAGTAGCGAAGAAGAATTCATCGGTGCAACTTCATTTCTGGCTTCCTCCTTTAACAGAAACCTTGGAGAATGTAGACACCAACATCCGTAATTTTATTTGGCTACCAGTTTCGGTGCCTCATTGACACAATCTTCAAGGTCCTGGATAAATCATCTAAACGTTGGTACTATTATGGGGACCACTATGGTCAGCTCGTTTCCGTAGACTACTACTCCATATATGAGGACCCTTCACACCTCGTCAGGTGTGAAGGATAGCTGTGGAGGGTAAAAGTCTACTGAGAAGAAGTCTACGGAAACCATTTGGATACAGTGGCCCCTATAATAGCATAAACGCTTAGATGATTCTAGTTACGTGTATACGGGCCTCAAATATGGTGCAAATGAGGTACCAAAATAAATTTTTGGCTGTTGTTGTTGTGGTATTCAGTCCAGAGACTGGTTTGATGCAGCTCTCCATGCTTCTCTATCCTGTGCAAACTACTTCATCTCCCAGTACCTACTGCAACCTACAACCTTCTGAATCTGTTTAGTGTACTCATCCCTTGGTCTCCTTCTACGATTTTTACCCTCCACGCTGCCCTCCAATACTAAATTGGTGATCCCTTGATGCCTCAGAATATGCCCTACCAACCGATCCCTTCGTCTACTCAAGTTGTGCCACAAATTTCTCCCCAATTCTATTCAATACCTCCTCATTAGTTATGTGATCTACCCATCTAATCTTCAGCAATCTTCTGTAGCACCACATTTCGAAAGCTTCTATTCTCTCCTTGTTTAATCTATTCATCGTCCACGTTTCACTTCCATACATGGCTACACTCCATACAAATACTTTCATAAAAGACTTCGTGACACTTAAATCTACACTCGATGTTAACAAATTTCTCTTCTTCAGAAACGCCTTCCTTGCCATTGCCAGTCTACATTTTATATCCTCTCTACGTCGACCTATCATCAGTTATTTTGCTCCCCAAATAGCAAAACTCCTTTACTACTTTAAGTGTCTCATTTCCTAATCTAATTCCGGCAGCATCATTTTTGGCTATTGGTACCTATTTTCTTCATGTCTTTGACCAGCGGTAGTCTCATTCTATTTACACAAGACTGAATTACAGAAACGTTAAGAGAGAAGGTGAAAATATATGGTACCAATTAATGACGAAATTGAAAAGCAAACAGCACTGTAGTCGTTATTACTCCTTTTCAGATAGTAATTCGTTGCCTTGTAAAAACCAATACGAAGTATTTGTTTCACCAGCGTTGCTCGGTAGTTGCGTTAAGTAAAAATGGCTGGCTCTGAGCACTATGGGGTCTTAACATCTGAGGTCATCAGTCCCCTAGAACTTAGAACTACTTAAACCTAAGGACATCACACTCATCCATGCCCGAGGCAGGATTCGAACCTGCGACCGTAGCAGCAGCGCGGTTACGGACTGAAGCGCCTAGAACCGCTCGGTCGCAACGGCCGGCGTTAAGTAAAACCAGTGGCGGATAATACAGGGTGTTTATAAATGAACATCGGGGTTTTAACGCTTTATAATATTTGTTACATTAAACTTACAGTTATAAATGATATGTCAAATGAAAGAGCAACTCAAACAGTTTTACCAAGAACGTTATAAATGTTCAATGTGACCACCATTTCTCACACGGCACACATCAAGTCTATAGCCGAGTTCTTCCCAAACGTTGATAAGTGTGTCTTCAGTGATTGTAGCAACAGCTGCTTCAATCCGGTTTCTTAATTCAGGGATGTCTGCTGGTAGCGGAGGCACGTACAAAAGGAAAACATCGCATGGTGTTAGGTCGGGTGAACGTGGAGGCCATGCAAAGCAAGCCCTATCATTGGGCCCCTTGCGGCCTATCCAGCGCTTGGGTACAGTGAAGTTCAACCAGTCACGTACTTCGCTATGCCAGTGCTCACATTGAACATTTATAAGGTTCTCGGTAAAACTGAGTTGCTCTTTCATCTGACATATCATTTATAACTGTAAGTTTAATGTAATAAATATTATAAAGCGCTAAAACCCCGACATTCATTTATAAACACCCTGTGGTATCAGCACAGGTCATGACGCATTGGCTGGTCCGGAGTGCATTGGTTGCGTTGTGGCTACCATACCACACACCGGAACTCACCAGCGACGTAATGATGAGACGTGCGACACCATATGCGCGGGTGAAGAGAGAGAACACTGATAATATTTATTTTTCTACTGTATAATTACTTGATATGTAAGATTAGCCTCTTGTTACAACGCATATTTTACGCTAGTTATATATTGATGACTAGTCTGTGTTCTCCATTCAGCTGACTTTACAGATCAAAGCAGACGAATGGCAGCAGAGAGTTTTATATCTCCGCGAAATCACAGCGGAGTACGGGCGCCGGTGGCACGGGTGCGACGTCACCTCACACTGCCGTCCCTTTAAGGCCATAGCTGTGCTGGGCCGGGCTCGGCCGCCTGGGCAGGATCGATAACTGGGACGCGGTCCTCGTGGGCCGGCACTGGGTCAAAGCCACCACCAGCCGCAGCGGGACGCGCGCGTGGCCGGCCGGGGCAGCAGCCGTAGTGGCCAGAGGCAGCCGGCTGCACTCGGTCGTTACCGACACGATTCTACAAGGCTTCCATTTGAACTGAAACAATTTAACTCCCTATTTTATCGTTGTGTGGTAGTTGTGAAAGTGGGTATCTTGCTTTTTTTCCACTGAGGAACTACGCTACCAGACACCGCAAGAAAATGAAGTTGTAATACACAGGGCTTTGGAAAAGGAAGCCCACATTTTGGGAGGTGGTAGTACAGACCAAAACAAGGCAATATGTTGAGTAAACATAGGCTCTAAAACGCGTACCTTAAGAGTTATGAGCACTTTTTCCATCTGTGGTACTGTGAAACATGCGAGGTATAGCTATGAAATAATGGAACGGATGGTACAAAACATATTATTTAAGAAGTATACATACACTACTGGCCATTAAAATTGCTACACCACGAAGATGACGTGCTACACACGCGAAATTTAACCGATAGCAAGAAGATGCTGTCATATGCAAATGATCAGAGCATTCACACAAGGTTGGCGCCGGTGGCGACACCTACAACGTGCTGATATAAGGAAAGTTTCCAACCGATTTCTCATACACAAACAGCAGTTGACCGGCGTTGCCTGGTGAAATGTTGTCGTGATGCCTAGTGTAAGGAGGAGAAATGCGTACCATCACGTTTCCGACTTAAAAGGTCGGATTGTAGCCTATCGCGATTGTAGTTTATCCTATTGCCACATTGCTGCTCGCGTTGGTCGAGATCCAATGACTGTTAGCAGAATACGGAACGCCGTGCTGGATCCCAGCGGCCACGTATCACTAGCAGTAGAGATGATAGGCATCTTATCCGCATGGCTGTAACGGATCGTGCAGCCACGTCTCGATCCCTGACTCAACAGATGGGGACGGTTACAAGACAACAACCATCTGCACGAACAATTCGACGACGTTTGCAGCAGCATGGACTATCATCTCGGAGACCGTAGCTGACGTTACCCTTGACGCTTCATCACAGACAGGAGCGCCTGCGATGGTGTACTCAACGACGAACCTGGGTGCACGAATGGCAAAACGTCATTTCTTCGCATGAATCCAGGTTCTGTTTACAGCATCATGATCACCGCATCCGTGTTTGGCAACATCGCGGTGAGCGCACATTGGAAGTGTGTATTCGTCATTGCCATACTGGCGTGTCACCCGGCGTGATGGTATGGGGTGCCACTGGTTACACGTCTCGTTCACCTCTTGTTCGCATTGACGGCACTTTGAACAGTGGACGTTACATTTCAGATGTGTTACGACCCGTGGCTCTACCCTTTATTCGATCCCTGCGAAACCCTACATTTCAGCAGGATAATGCACGACCGCATGTTGCGGGTCCTGTATGGGCCTTTCTGGATACAGAAAATGTTCGACTGTTGCCCTGGCCAGCACATTCTCCAGATCTCTCACCAACTGAAAACGTCTGGTCAATGGTGGGCGAGCAACTGGCTCGTCACAATACGCCAGTCACTACTCTTGATGAACTGTGGTATCGTGTTGAAGCTGCATGGGCAGCTGTACCTGTACACGCCATCTTTGTTTGACTCAATGCCCAGGCGAATCAATGCCGTTATTACGGCCAGAGGTGGTTGTTCTGGGTACTGATTTCTCTGGATCTAGTCACCCAAATTACGTGAAAATGTAATCAAAATGGTTCAAATGGCTCTGAGCACTATGGGACTTAACATCTGAGGTCATCAGTCCCCTAAAAGTTAGAACTACTTAAACCTAACTAACCTAAGGACATCACACACATCCATGCCCGAGGCAGGATTCGAACCTGCGACCGTAGCGATCGCGCGGTTCCAGACTGAAGCGCCTAGACCCGCTCGGCCACAGTGGCCGGCTAAATGTAATCACATGTCAATTCTAGTATAATATATTTGTCCAATGAATACCCGTTTATCATCTGCATTTCTTCTTGGTGTAGCAATTTTAATGGCCAGTAGTGTATTTAATTATTGCCACTTCTATATACTCCTCTCCTCTATCCATACAATGCTTCATGGGAATTTTCCATTGTTAGAAAGAGTGCTAGAAGTCTTCCTCTGTGAGCTCCTCGATGATCCGTTCCGCTTTCTCTTTTACTGCTCCCACGGACTGAAATCTCGTTCCTTTTAATGCACATTTGACCTTGCGAAATAGATAAAGTGACATGTTGCTATGTCAGGCAAATAAGGTGGGTGGGTAACACAGTTAGCCGGTGCGCTGTCTTGAAGCAGAACCCATGACCTGTTGTTCCACAATTCGGGTCGTCTTTTTCTTATTTTCTCATGGAGTCGAGAGACAATTACAAGGCGGTAACGGTGAATGATAGCTTGACTTTCAGAAACCCGGTGAAAGTACGTAAATCCATGAATATCGAAAAAGACAATGATCAGTGTTTTGAATCTTTATTTAACTTGCGCCATGCCAATGCATGGATGGGCGCTTAGTTTCTGGATAATAAGTGAAAAACCAAGAATAGTAACACGTTAGCACTCTTTCCAAGAAATTAGGATCATTTTTAATGTATTCTAAGCGTCAGAACCACCATTTTCACAAGCTGATTTTCGTTCGCTCTGAGAATTTTTTGCACAAGCTCCGTACACAATTTTCTCGTGTAAAATTATTGCGTAAATTATGATGTACGCATTCTTTGTCAATTCCTACAGTTTCAGCAATCGATTGAATACTCAACCGACAATCAGATCGAATTAGATTACCTACTTTTTCGATATTTTCATCCGTTTTTTGTATGCTGAAGGGCGTAAGTCATCTTCAACGTTTTTTCTGCTATCTTTGAAACGCCTGAACCAATCAAAACCTATCGTACGTGATAAACACTCTTCACTATGCACGTCTTCTTAGCAAAAGATAATTCAGTAGCAGTTTTTCCAAGTTTCGTGTGAAACTTTACGACAATCCGTTACTTTACTATTACATTTATCATTTTTCCGACAATATAAAATAACAACTCTTACAGAAATGAAGGCCACGGCCACAATGATTTGTCTAGAGACACTTGAGATGCCGCATTCGACTGAGAAGGCTGTACAGCAATTGGTTGTTGTTCTTTGGCGCATACATACTTATCCGTAAAACCAATAGTCCCGTTATATTAAAGCCACACCTCGTGTATCTTTTCTACTACGAGCTCATTATTATTACCAATGTCCTACAGAATGCAGAAACAAGTAACGACACATTCCTCAGTTATTGTCCATGGATACGGTATACAGTAAACATGTGGTAAGTGTTCTGTACAAACCGTAAACCATATTCACAGTTCAGGGTATGCACAGCGCACACTGTAGTTCTAATGGCACCTGTTTGTGTTTTGGTAAGTTTCTAAAATACATATAAGTACAAAGATAAAACTACAATTAGAAAGTATTTCACGAACTGATCAAAACACAAACTGTTTCCATTAAAACTAATGTATGCGCTGCACTTCTCCAGAACTGTCAACACAGTTTATAGCAACAGCAGAAACGTTTACTTCATACTGCCATCCATGTACTATAACAGAGATGTATCCTCATTTGTTTACTGCATTACGCAGGTCGTTCGTAATAGCAAAGACAGTGCAATAGATCTGTGTTTCACAGTAGCGAAGATGAACTAGTGCTTAAGGCTCGTAAGGTACGCATTTCAGAGCCGATGTTTAATCGAGGTGTTTTCCTTGTTTTAGTCCGTACTACCACATCTCAAAACATGGAATACTTTTTCTAACATCGTGTATACAGTATCGTCTTCAGTTTCTCGTGGCAAGTGAAAAAGTTGTGTTCAGATCCGTAGATAAACTATAAGTATCTCCCCAGAAAACGATGCGAAGACACAGTTACGTTTTACGAAACCATTTAGTTGGTAGCCTCAGGTAAGTTGAAGGTAGTTAGATATTTCGGTAAGATGGACTAAGGAAAGTCTTTGATGGATTCCAAGAGATGGGGTAAGAAAGCGGATTTAGACTATGGATTGCCTAATGGAAGTTTGGTAGATGACATTACGAAGCATGGAAGCGTACATACGTCGACGTATATTGTTGAAGATAATACTTGGAAAAGCCTCGAGGAAGCATTTACAAGCAGTCATTGTCAAATGCACGACCACGATTTAAGGCAGAACACCAATCCGTTAAAACAACAAATTATAGGCATTTGTTTGATCTAGAATTGCAATCACATGTATTCTAACACTTCCTTAGGATCGTTTATATACTACTGCTCCACTCTCCCCCAACCCCCAATTTATGATGGGCAAATTTCCTCTTTAAGGTGGTCAATAAATACAGAAGACAAGATAGAACTATACTATAAACGAAGGAAATAACCTGCAATTTGCACAGAATCCTTAAGAAACCATGGCAAACAAAAACCGAAGATACATTATTGCAATACCCGTGTAATGACTTAGAAAATGAAGAGAGGAAACAATGTAGACACTGCTCCTAAACTTCTGTAAGGCTTCCAATTCAGTTCCGTATCGACTACTGTTCAGCGAAATACATTGGCGTAAGAGGCATTTAACCATATTTGCGACTACATTAAAACTTCTTGACTGACAGAAAGCAGCACGTTATCGTGAATGAAGAATCACGAAAAGACTCTTAAGTAATATTGTATTTCTTCTTGGGGAGTGTGACTGGATAGTTGCTATACAAGTTATAATTATATTAATGACTCAATGGGCAGTAGCAGTTGCAAGTGGCGAAAGATGTTTCTGCTCCCGAAAGACCCTGAAAATACAAAAAAAAAAAAAACAATAACAGCACGTACAAAGGAAAGAACAGGAAGTTGCTCTCACATGTGAAAATAATAGAAAAAAATTCTCCCTGCCATGCACTTTTCTGTGATTTATAAAGTATGGGTGTGGAAGAAGTAGATACTGTAACAGCGGATACTGGAGCAATAGTACTGTTACGTATTATCAATAAAAGGCACCAAATTTTTTGCGGCCGTTTTCTTGCGAATAAAAAGAGCGAAGCGAGAGCATCACTTTCTGTTGTTATAAACTGAAATGTGTCTAAGAAATTTCACAAAAATATAAAATAATTTCTGGAGAATGCCAGTGTGTCCGACCAAAGTGCCGGAGAGGCTCCAGTTTTAAATAACTGTAGATAATCGATTCACTAGCTTCAAAGGAGGAGCACAAAGAAAGGAACATCGGCTTTCAGTCGCGAACGTGGTTTTTATTCAGAGCACTAAGCATTTAGAGCCCAGAGGCCATTTTCAAGTGATTAACATAATAGTTTGCCATCATTTTTCATGGAAGTTCCCACCAGTCTTACCAAATGAACAAAACTTTAATAGAATTCTGCAAGCGATTACTATTCACCGACATAAATTAAATACATGCATATGACACTATTAACTCGTAGGCAAGAAATATACCGATTATTTGAAATCATAAAATTTACAATACCGTACGTTAAATAATTTTTCAAGAAATACATGCCAAACTTGAAAAAACAAGTGGCAACGGACGTTGTCGACTGATTACATTATATGGTGGACCCCACGAAAGATTTCATTAATTATTATCATGTATGGAGACACATGGCGGCATGATGAAATATTATTTTGGACGACATGACAGAGCGGAATGTACAGGAAATCACAGCCGCCCCAATCTAACCAGTATCTCGATAGTTGGAAAATACACTCCTGGAAATGGAAAAAAGAACACATTGACACCGGTGTGTCAGACCCACCATACTTGCTCCGGACACTGCGAGAGGGCTGTACAAGCAATGATCACACCCACGGCACAGCGGACACACCAGGAACCGCGGTGTTGGCCGTCGAATGGCGCTAGCTGCGCAGCATTTGTGCACCGCCGCCGTCAGTGTCAGCCAGTTTGCCGTGGCATACGGAGCTCCATCGCAGTCTTTAACACTGGTAGCATGCCGCGACAGCGTGGACGTGAACCGTATGTGCAGTTGACGGACTTTGAGCGAGGGCGTATAGTGGGCATGCCGGAGGCCGGGTGGACGTACCGCCGAATTGCTCAACACGTGGGGCGTGAGGTCTCCACAGTACATCGATGTTGTCGCCAGTGGTCGGCGGAAGGTGCACGTGCCCGTCGACCTGGGACCCGACCGCAGCGACGCACGGATGCACGCCAAGACCGTAGGATCCTATGCAGTGCCGTAGGGGACCGCACCGCCACTTCCCAGCAAATTAGGGACACTGTTGCTCCTGGGGTATCGGCGAGGACCATTCGCAACCGTCTCCATGAAGCTGGGCTACGGTCCCGCACACCGTTAAGCCGTCTTCCGCTCACGCCCCAACATCGTGCAGCCCGCCTCCAGTGGTGCGCGACAGGCGTGAATGGAGGGACGAATGGAGACGTGTCGTCTTCAGCGATGAGAGTCGCTTCTGCCTTGGTGCCAATGATGGTCGTATGCGTGTTTGGTGCCGTGCAGGTGAGCGCCACAATCAGGACTGCATACGACCGAGGCACACAGGGCCAACACCCGGCATCATGGTGTGGGGAGCGATCTCCTACACTGGCCGTACACCACTGGTGATCGTCGAGGGGACACTGAATAGTGCACAGTACATCCAAACCGTCATCGAACCCATCGTTCTACCATTCCTAGACCGGCAAGGGAACTTGCTGTTCCAACAGGACAATGCACGTCCGCATGTATCCCGTGCCACCCAACGTGCTCTAGAAGGTGTAAGTCAACTATCCTGACCAGCAAGATCTCCGGATCTGTCCCCCATTGAGCATGTTTGGGACTGGATGAAGCGTCGTCTCACGCGGTCTGCACGTCCAGCACGAACGCTGGTCCAACTGAGGCGCCAGGTGGAAATGGCATGGCAAGCCGTTCCACAGGACTACATCCAGCATCTCTACGATCGTCTCCATGGGAGAATAGCAGCCTGCACTGCTGCGAAAGGTGGATATACACTGTACTAGTGCCGACATTGTGCATGCTCTGTTGCCTGTGTCTATGTGCCTGTGGTTCTGTCAGTGTGATCATGTGATGTATCTGACCCCAGGAATGTGTCAATAAAGTTTCCCCTTGCTGGGACAATGAATTCACGGTGTTCTTATTTCAATTTCCAGGAGTGTAGTTCCTACATTATCCAGAAGAGGCGCTGCCACAGGCTTTGTTTATTTTTGCCAACTTTCGTTCCGTTCGGATTAATACTGAACTTTAGCAAATACAGTTTAGCCTGATGATTGAACGACGTGACTAAAACAATTATGAAAAATAACTTACTTATACTGTTTGCGGTTGTATTGGCTAAGGACAGGTAACTAATTTTGTAAAAGCACAGCTATACTTTGAATGCCAGTCTACATTAGAAACATACGATCATGTCAAAGAACAACTGTACGCTAAGACATTGTACTTTTTTTATGTACAGACGTGATTGTAGTCAAGGCGATTAAGGTGACTGCTTTGCGTAGATTTCAGAGGTAAGTCGTCTGGTGTAATTAGTTATATGTATTATTTTTCTTTTCGGAACAAAAAGGTCTGTAAAATTGAAAAATAACTGTTGATGTTGAAATCTGTTTGCTCAGTAAAATGATTTCTAAAACTATTACAAATGAGCAAACATTATAAATTCATTCATTCATATTTTCCGAATGTAAATTAGTCACGTATTCAAAAAAATAGCAACTAAGAATATAACTTCAAAAAAGTAGTATCTAACAAAATCTATTATCAACTTCCGTAAGTTATATGATTCATTTCCATTTGTTAAATATGAATCTATCTTTTCAAGTCTCGTATGTCTCTTTCCCTTTCCTTTTTTTAACACATAGGCATTTCAATATTTATATTTCCTTAACGTTTAAGCGCTCTTCCGCGCGCCAGCGTCCGGTTAACACCTGCACTGCGGTACAAGTACAAACGTAATTGCTAACGGTCGGAACTGGAATGCACGAGTACAACAGCTGTCTGCGGAATGCCGCAACATACTGTGTCATCTTTACATTAAATAAATAGTATGGCTGCGGCAGTTATGACGAGTACAAGAGTAATTATTATCGAGTAACGTCCCCCATAATGAGTAGTCACTGCTGCAGTTGAAGATCCTGGCAACATCAGGTAGCAAAACACACCATTTGGATGAGCAGCGTCGGCAGCTGTCTGACAGGAGGGTTCTGTAAAAAGAAGTCTTCCATTTATGTGTAACGGCGTACACAACCTATTTTATTTACATCATGATACCGGACAGACTTTTCGCGAAGGACTGTTGATTTTGTCCGGAACAGCGTTATGATAAACGGATGAATAGGAGTACAGTCATGTTTTTGCTGGATGAATAAGCCTTGGGATAAGTTTTTCTTGATGTGCTTTGGTACAACACCGACGTTAAGATTCTTTGAGTCTGTGGCCTGAAGCTTTTGCACAAAAAGAATTCACATACTGGAGAAAATAAAACTACTAAACCAAGGAGTCAGGGTGTGCAGACTACACGTTTGTAAGGGCGTTACCATCAACTATCTGTGTAAGAGACCTCAAATTATACATCTCTACTCACTTGCTCTGCATATACAAGAAGATAAATACCAGAAGCGTGATCTGCCACAACTGCCATTATTATACTATTCCTATCTACTCGTATTATAGAGATATACTGATGTTCGCTTACTGAAGCGATTCTTACGGTCATCAAAAACAAAACGCACGACCTAGGACGTTCCTGACAGGTCTACAAACAAGAATGTGAACGAACGTTCTGAACTGACGAAAAATTTTAAATAAAGCTGAACAAAGTGTAATATCAGAAAAAAATAAATAGCAGTTTGGACGATATTCAACCAGAACGTTAGACTGTGAGTCTCATCTTAAATGCAAATTCTCAGAAGCGCGTCAACGGATTTTGTTTTCTGATTCCAGTACATGTAATTTTTGAGTTCAACTAGTAATATACATAGTAGGATGTTTTTGAAGTTATATACAGACTTTTTTTAGTTCAGTATAACACGATTTGAATTAAAAGTACATCAGCACGCTTCCGGGCATCTGCATTTCGGACGCGGCGCAGACATGTCTTGGGTGCACAGAGCAATAAGTCAGGCCTTATTCCCTCACAAGTGGTGTTTATTCTTTTCTGGCATTACATTTCGTACAGCTACATTTAAAACTGACTGGCAGTTGAGAATGTACGTTCACATCCTTGTTTACAGTATTAGAGTGGGTGTAGAACCAGGACCGTCCTGTAAGGAAGTCGTGCTCATCCTTTTTCATGACCGAAACGATTCTCTGGTAAGCAGACGTAGCAACACAACTCTGTAAGAAACTGAAATAATAATGGTGGTTGTGGCACATTACGCTTCTGGTAATCATCGTTTTATATCTGTGGAGCAGGTGCGCAGTAAAGTATATTGGAGATCTATTACATTGGTTGAAAACCACAGGTAGCTTATGATAGAACCCTTAAAAACTTGTGGTCCAGACACTCTGACTCATTTGTTTAGTAGTTTCATTTTCTCAAGTATGCGAATTATTTTTGTGCAGAAGCTTCGGGTCACAGGCACAAGTATTGCTATCAATATTGTAGCGGAGCATATGGAGAAAAAGTTATAGGAAGCAAAGTGTGTCAAGCAAAAGCATAAACGTGTTCCTCAGTCTATCTATCATATCGTTGTTCCAGTCAGTATCAACAGTTCATTTCGTATTCAGGTCTGTCCGATATAAAAAGCAAACGAAAACGTCAGTAAATTTGTTACAGGAAACAGTTGTGTGAGTTATGTCTGTCTGCAAGGACGTCTCCCTCATTATTAATAAATAAATAAAAACACTTATAGTGCCTTATTTGCAACGCGTTTCAGAGTCATTATTCCACCATAAAAGGCAGATTTGGCGTTTAAATACGGTGCACTGCTCTTAGCAAAAATATTGTGTTTTACATTTACGTGCAGATCAGAGAAGTTGTGTATCGTGTGAGAAGCTGTGTAAACAGCATGTCGTCATAGCTCGTGGGTAGCTCCCGCAAGGACAACAGCAGCACACAGCATGCGTTGGCCAAAACAAGTGGAGGGGAGGAAGAGGAAAAGGAGGAGGAGGAGGAGGAGGAGGAGGAGGAATTGGATGTGGTGGTGGTGGTGGTGGTGGGGCAGAAGCTCCAATGATCATGTCGGGGACGTCGCTCGTACCACAGCCGCCTAGCGAATCTACGGGTCGTGAGTAGGTTTCCTCAGCTGTCCCACACGGGTTTCTACACAGCCGGCCTCGGGGCGTTATGACGCAGCGGATTCTTACGTAAGCAGCCAAAGAGCGCGCCCTGGGAAGACCCACGCGCGGGCTTCGCCTACCGATTATCGCATTTTTCTCCAACTCCGCTCCGTTGTGGAGGTTAAGGTCGACCCGGCTGCTCATACAGCGATGCGCGGTAACCTCGACAATTCTGCTCCAAGTCACTCATTGCTCTTCTCCAGTATGAGCACTGCCAAACCTTTGGGCTATCCAATGCCGCAGTGCATCGGCTTCAAACGTACAACGCACACAGATCCAAGTAATGGATAATTATCGAAGTTCTTGTTCTATTTCCACTGGTCAGTGACACATTACAATAGCCGCTCTTGAGTGTTTTATAACCAGATAATTTACTGATACAATGGTCATGTTATGCGTAATTTTCAAATCAGTCTCGTTTAGATGTGTGTGTGCATGAACGAAATTCTCCTGAATGAAGAGTGGAGAGCAATGTCTCGCAGCGTTTTGTTGTACGAAATTTGGAGAAAATTTAATTTTGTGAAACGAACAACTGGAATAAAAATTAATGATATTTGAATATCGTTCTTGCACTTTTGAAGTGTAGTACACTTCCGTGTATTGCACAGGATATTAATATGACTTTCATACTCGCAATTTCTTAGCACTTCACAATCGCGATTGACCTCTAATTCCCAACTGCCTGAGTGAATGGGCAAATGTCCATAAGGTACATTACATAGGTAGAATTGTGGACAGTTGGGAATGTGAGTCTCACGGGAAGCGTGCAAGGGATAAGTCCCTGCAGATGGATAGAGCGTCTGCCATGTAAGCAGGAGATCCCGGGTTCGAGTCCCGGTCAGGGCACACATTTTCAGCTGTCCACATCGAGGTATATCAACAACACCTGTCGGCAGCTGAGGGTTTCAGTTAGTCATCATTTAAGATATATTTTGGCGTGTAAAACATAAAATGGTGTTTATTACATTTTCTGGAAACTAAAAGATACATCAATCAGTTTGTCATTTTTTCCGTTTTCCATCTTTTCCTTAGTTGCTATAAATTCTTGGAGGTATGTTCCGTCTATGCAACTAATTGAAAGCAGTTTGTTTATTGTCATACGCGTTTCGCTTCTTTTATTTGGGAAGCATCTTCAGTGGCCTGTAATACATGTTTCTTTTTATACATACAATAAACGTATTGCGTGGTAGATATAATATGCTGCTATGTTACTGTCTGTCGTACAAAAGTTGATTCTAACCTAAAAAAAAAACAAGAGCAAAACACGACAAAATGAACCACAGCTGCGTATTGTATTTGCCACAGCTGCATTATGTGCAGGTGGGGCAAAATAGTACTGTACCGCTTTCAACAGTTCAGTGCAATCAATAGAACTAGTCATATATTGGTACTATTATTCAGCGACATATTTCCCTATCAAAGTTAGTATTCATGAAGGCACTTTGTTCTTGAGACACTTATTTCATCAAAAAATACATAGTCATCAATAACAATATTACCACCTCTAAAAGTTAACATGGTTTTTCCTCTGCTTGCTACTCTGGCTCTTTAAACTTCTCTTGAACCGTGTCTTCACAAAAGCGAAATGAAAACAGAGCAAAGAGACGCGATGGTGTAACTTTTAAGTAGAGTTCAGCAAAGACGCGCTAGAGAGGAAAATTGTCATAGCAAAATACATTTACAAAACAACTGCTAAGAGTACGATAAATTTTCTGGAAGACTGTCGCCAGAGCCAGGAGCCAAAATAAAATGCAGTGATAAATAACATTTTTCTGCATACTAAAAAAAAAAATCCGGGTCAGTGCGACAAGGACTAGCACACCGAGGGTTCCGTACAAAATTATATATATAGATAGTTTACCAATTGCAGGAATCTATCGATATCGATACAGGAAAGATATACGCCTACCCATTCCTGAGAAAAAGGAGTCTTCACAGTCGGGCATACAATAGGTTAACAAATGATTAAAAAACATTTTTCGTGTAATATTATTACAAATTAACAATTTTAAGATTTTTTCCTTTACTTGCACTGTGAAACATTGCTTCTTGCCAAGTTTCATGGTCAACAGGAAGTACCCTATAGGTTTTGATGAGTAAGTTTTCGAGTATCAAAATATGTGACATAAATTGCAGTATCCTTTTTTACACTGCTAAAGCACAGTGGACCTTAGTATGTGGCATAAATTTCAACTTGATACGTCAACCAGTTCCTGAGGATTTTCAGCAATTGCACAGATAGACAGACGTAGATCAGAGTGATTCTATAAGGGTTCCGCTTTTACCGATTGTGGTACGGAACCCTAAATATGGATGCTTTTGCAGAAAAAAAAATCCAGAAGTGAGTGGGTGGCCCCTGGTAAAAGTGGGTAATATGGTAACCCTATGCTTAGTTGACGTAAGAACATGCGAGAGAAAGCGTGTACGCTAGTATTGGGACAAGGCCAGTGCCATTCCAAAGTACCGTATCCAAGATGGCGGCCATGACGTCAGGGACACACACCCCTGTGACGTCAATCAAGATGGCGGATTTTGGCAGTAAGTTTGAATTTTGGCGGGAAGATGAGCCAAGTTTGAACTTGGCGCCATTTTTTGTTAGATTAGTGGAGGTAGGCCAATTGCCTCATCTTCCCACCAAAATTCAAACATATCGCCAAAATCCGTCTTGATTGACGTCACAGGGGTGTGTGTGTCTCTGACGTCACAGGGGTGTGTGTCTCTGATGTCATGGCGGGGGGCGTCTGACGTCACAGGGGATGGGGGGGTGTCTCTGACGTCATGGTCGCCATCTTGGATAACGGAACTTTGGAATGGCACTGGCCTTGTCCCAATACTTAAGCTCGTTCTCCTGAGCAGTCTCCAACGGAATCCATTCGGGAAAGAGGTGCTGAACTTCTAGTACCGCGGTCAACATTGCATAAATGCACCAGACAACTCATTATGGGGAATTGTCATGTCCCATGTCGCTCAGCGTCGGCACAGGATTAAAACTCCTATACACAATACAGAGTAATGCAGGTTACATACTGCCTTTTGCGACTGTAATATACAGTATATAATCTACATTACTAGCACACAGTATATAATCTACATTACTAGCACAAATGCGACTGACGAAAACAGGCCAAAAACGAGACTACGTGTACAACACAGCGTATTTGAAAATGGTGGTCACACATTCCTACAGGAGTTAGTATTACTCAAAACTGAAAGAAAAATTCCTATAATTATATGTCCGGAAACCAGTATCTGTTGAGATATGGGCAGTTTTACTTGCGACACATAATGTGTAGTCCGCCGTACTGTTGCATTAAGTTACGCGATGAATTACCAACGCTACTGAACGACAACGACTGTGGTTTATGCACGAACGGGCACCACCTCATTTTCTACGGATTGTGCGACAGTATCTCACCGCAACGTTTCGTAGGCGATGAATTGGTCGATGTGGTCCGGTAGGACAGTCTTCGAATTCACCGAACCTGAATCCGTTGTATTTCTGGCTATAGAAACATTTAAAGGCATTGATGTATGCCCAACAGATCGACAATGTGCAGACGTTACAGGAGCTGTGACCAATGCCTGTGACGCAATCCGAAAGGAGAGAAGCGTATTTGTAGAGAGTGCGTGGTTCACTGCGAAGAAGGGCTGAAGGATGTATGGCGAAGCGAAGTAACCACAAACACCACTGCCTGTAGTGTCTATTTCTATACAACAGACAGATGGAATGACAGGCAGACGTACCGTATCTCAACAGGTATTGGTTTTTCGCACTTATCATCATAGGAAATTTCCTCCTCCTTTCCAGAATAACACATTCTGTAGGAAAAGACAGACTTTTCCTGTATACTGTTTTGACCTAGGTGTACGGGCACATTTCTGACACACCGGCAACCTGTTGTTCACTCTTCCTGCAGCTCGACAAGAACAGTAAGTCATGTCATTGAGACCACTATCCGTCGTCGTTACGACCTTTTCTCCGCTGAACACAGTTTCCGAGTAAGCTGTAAAACTGAAGCGCTCTAGAGTCTGCTAGTAATGACGGGTGGGAGAGGCGCACACGTGGGCTCAGAATACGCCCCCCCCCCCCCCCCCCCCCCCACGAGCGGAGCGTGCAACAACAAACCTTCTCGACGAACCGGTTCCTACGCACTAATCCAAGGACCCCGCACCAGTCACCTCACAGCGCAGCTGTACACCAGAACTTTGAGTGGAGTCGCCACACTAGCATTTGCTCGCATAGTTATAGAATCAGCCCGCAAGAAAGTTTGACAAATGTTGCTTTATTACTCAGCTTAAATGAACATTGTTCGCTGTTTCGTCCAATAAACTCTGACATTTTTGTACTACGGAATTAATGGCTCTACACACAACTAGTTTGAATTATCCTTGGCAAACTGAAAGTAAAGAGTTGTCTTGAATTCAGACTATGTTGTAAACGTGTAAAAATTTTAGTACCTCGGAAAAAGGAAAAAAAAGAAAAAAAATCACAAACGGAGTCCCATAGGGTTCAATTTTGGGTCCACTCCTATTCCTTACTCCTATTCCTTAACATTCAACAAGCAAAACTGATATTTTTTGCAGGCGATACTAGTAAAATAATAAATCCCATTAGAGAGAATGCAACAGAACAGTTGGTAAATGATATTTTCTGAAGAACAAAGACGTAGTTCTCTGAAAATTGACTATCCCTAGATTTTGAAAATAAAAAACACTACATTCAGTTCTGTTTAACAAATAGTCATACCAACAATTGATATAGCACACAAGCAGGTCTCAGTAAACAGGTTAGAACGCTCTACTTCTCATACATTACTAAGTTAAGCTACTTTCGCTCTTCGTACAACTGCTAATCTTGAGAAGAGACCTAGCGACCTCCAGACATATTTTGCATATTTCCACTCAGTAAAGTTGTACGGAATAATTTTCTAGTATAACTTATCATTCAGAAAGAATGTACCGATTGCACAATGGCGAGCAGTAAGAATAGTACGTGGTGTCCATCACTACAGATATATTGGCAAACGAAATTCGTCATAATAAATTCATCAGGATTTGAGAAAAATAGTGACGTCCATACCTACACAACTCAAGGTGTAATACGACCTTTATTACCATTATTAAAAGCTGACAGTGACTCAGAAAGGTGTTCAAGATGCAGCAAAATAAAAAAGAGTTTTGATCATTTGCCCGAAAACGTAAAATTTCTGACAGGTAGCAAAGCCAGTTTTAAATCTAACTTAATCATTTATCGTAGACAACTTATATTCCATGGACGAATTTTTATTTAAAAACCGCTAGCCTATAAAAAACCTGGTTTTTAAGTGTAGTTGTGTAAGTAGAACTAAAAAGAGTATGTTCGGTAACGTTAACACTAATCACATATATATACCCCGTAAACCGACTCGTTCCACATCATTTCGATAATGATCTATGGGGCATGTAACTAAATATAAAACAGGTTACTGATGCCACGGAATTTGCTATGTCTCGGCAATGGCTTCTGTCTTAGCTTTACCGCATCCTGTTTGTATTATATAACTCGATGAGTACCTCCTTTGTCATAGTCACTGAATACATTTAGTAGCCTTTTTGTAGCGAATATCCTATTATCCTAACAATGACGTTAAACACAAGGAATGCAAAGAAAATTGTTTAAGAAACGCTATATTAACAAAGTTCGTGGGGTATCAGGAATAAACTGGGGGTAGCAACCCTTGTTCGAAACTTCATACGCATTCGCGCTATTTTTAACGTCCGGAATTCTGACAGGCCCATACGGCAAGTTCTGATTGTGATCCGTCAGCATACAAACTCACATTTTGTGCCTGGTGGTGGGCGTTGGACCCTAAAACTTTGCTGCTCTGTAGCGTCGTTGGGTGGCGTTTCCGTCACGAGTTCCTAGGAATCCTATCCTATTTGTTGGTATCCTTTTATTACCCCATCTATAGTACGCCACAGTGTTACAATGGCGGTAAAGGTGAACATCCGTTCACAGATCTGCATCACCATACTTTCATTAAACGAACGCTGTGATGTACGTTTCCATGTGTCAAAGGGTAGAGACGAGTCGCCAGCCAGACGTTGTCTTTTCTCGAGCGCCACGTGCTCACTGTGATGCTATTTTTATTGGTACACGCAGAGCTTCAAGTGTGGCTGGCTACAAGCTGGCAAAGCTAATTCGAGGCATAATCCTGCGGGTATTAAGCCATCCGTCCTTACTTCTTCCCTTCCTCTTTCCTCCCTCGTCTTTGGCGAAATAGTCTGTGACCCGACGGCATAAGTGTTGTCAGTTCTTGTCAGGAGTTCATTTGTGCTTTCTCCACCATCCAATGGTTCGCTTCAGTTCAGACGTCCCTCTCTCCCTTTCTGGTTATACGGAACGAGAATTATCGGTCCATTTCGTAGATGTTCGCACAGTTGTTGCGAATGACTAATAATTAGTTATGTAGGCTGCAGAGAAAGATCGTAGCCATGAACTCTTCCGGCTGGTCTACATATAATTTTTCTGTATTGGAACAAACACTCTTGGAGAATGTATGGCTGGCGCAAATTCAGTCCACGAAGTACAGTTTTACACACTTAAACATGACAGTGGAATACTTTTATTTATTCAAGATTTGTCTATAGGATTTTGAAAACAACTAACCTTTATTTTAGTTAAAGGGCGTGCAGAATGAAGGAAGAATATCTTATCATTGGATCGTTAACCTTATGGCTGAATCTTCACGAGCAGTTTTCTTTCAGCTTTTCCAGCTATTTAAACGTAACCTAATCACGTTGTAATCGTATTTGAGGAACTGCAACGCTAAATTTTTTTTACATTCATTACTCGAAATTTTAGTGTTACAAATCGCAAAATAAAAGTTTCTTCTCTCTCTCTCTCTCTCTCTCTCTCTCTCTCTCTCTCTCTCTCAAATTCTCAAGAGTTCTCGTACAGTCCGGTTTAAGAGCAGACCTAAATACTGAGGGGCACAGAAAAATGTAGACCCTTTTAATAGTCAGTATTAATCGAACAAAATGGCATACAGCTACGATTCTTGCACGGGGGTGGTTATTTTGTGTGTTCAACGTGACCACCATTAACAGCAAAACAACGTCAATGCTGCTGAACTGTTGACCGAACTAGACTTACAATGTTGCCGGTGTGATAGCCGCACAGGACGCCACAATGGTTTCTCGTAGCTCGTTTACTGCAGCTGGCCTCTGTTGATAAACTTCATCTTCAAGGCCCCCATAGGTAGACGTCATGAGGTGTAAGGTCTGGCGACTGTGGTGGGTACTCAAAAGCTCCTCTTCGACCTATCCATCGTCCAGTTAGATTTTCATCCAAGTAACCTCTGAAATCTCTGTGGTAGTGAGGCGGAGCGCCATCTTGTTGTAGGTAAAATCTTTCATTTCCAAACACCTCTAGGATGGCAGGTAAAGTTTATTTTTTGTAGCATATGAAGATACACCTCACCAGTTACGCTACGTTCAAAGATGAATGAGTCAATCAAAAAGCGCGATGACAGACCACACCACACATTAAGACCTGGTAGATTAAGATGTTTGTTCATGTGAACGTGAGAATTTTCAGGATCACAATACACGCAGTTGCTGCGGTTTACAGTAACGTTCAGTCTCAACGGCGCCTCTTCATGCCAGGTAGCCATCCCTGCAAAACGTTCATCCTCGTGAAGCTTGCCATCAAACCACTCGCAGTACTCCATCCTTCTATGCGGGTTGTCCTCGTTCATAGCGAGCAGCAATCTTGGAATGTACACATTCCAATTTGCAGCCTTCAGAATTCGTCGTATGTTTTGATTGGCTTAGCCCGTTTTCACGTGCACCCTGCTTCACACATTTTAGAGGTGACCTCGTGAAATGTTTCAACACAGCAGTGCTGGAAACTGGACTGTTGATGTTTTTGGTCGGCAAGATCTTTTTCGTTACGTACATCCCAAACAGTGCTGTCGGCTTCAAATATAGTACGAATACGGTAAATTGTTGTACGTGTTAGTGGCTGAGTTCCGTACACATACGCCATTGCTGTTGTACCTCCATCATGTTTTCGTACTTTCAATACCACTTCAATACGGCTTTGCGTTGCTCAAACGACAATCTTAACTTCATTCATTGATGCACTGTCATCTGCTAGAAAACGGGCGCCTAGGCCTGTTGAAAAGACAATGGACTATGTTATCCCAAAAAATTGCGACCATATATTTTGTTCAAAAGAAATTAACTATCAAAGAGTATGTTAATTTTTCTGGAGGTAAATATTCGATTATATGGAGCGTAACAGTTATGAAAAAAGGAAGAGGAGCGCTAGCAAGCTACAGTAAGGGAAACTGCCTCCAAACAATTTTAGGGATAATGACCCCATAAAGTCGTAAATTTACATCAGTTATGGAAACAATGAAAAAGGACAATCAAATTCCAAGTAGTATCACCAATGAAATTCACCTGCACAATACAACAAACAGAAACAGCGGTCAGATTCGTACAGCAGATGATGTGAAGTATAAGACGGACGCGTAGATTACAAAACTGGAAGACTAATCTTGGTGCGAGGAATCAACGGCGCGGGTTACCTGGTCGACCCTGGACACATTTAAGAAATACGGAAGAACAAACACGGCGTTGTGTTACTACTGGGCGACAAGGAAACTAGGTTCGACAAAACCTATCTTCTCTCGCAGATACTGAGAGCGTTTTCAAGCTGTGCGTATCGGTAAATCTAATGTTTACGCGCGCTGCCACTCATTAGTAGCGCAAGCAGCTACTCGGATACAGGCTTGGCGAACTGGCAGCCCACAGACAAGAAGCGAGCGCATGTTGCGCGCCGGCAGTTGTGTTGACAACAATTTCTGACCAGCCCCACTGCGCTGTAAACAACGACGCAGATGCTGCGTGGCGCGGCGCGGCGTCCTTGGCGCCAGCGACGTCACGCGCCTGTTTGCCGCGTGCTGCGTGGCGCTGGCGTCGCAACGCGCCCAGCACGGCACAGTTGGCCTGCCGATGGTCGATACCCGCTGCACGCGGCCCGCTTCCGGGACCCGCGGACGAACAATGACCCGCGCCCGCTGTCACCGCTTTGTCTACACGCCGGAGCGCCAACTCCGTAACCACCACAGCAAATTGCTACTGCCTTCCACAGAAAGTAAGCCCAAAGCGAAAAATTTCCTACTCGAGCTCTTAGTTCACATTCTGTAAATGCGAACACTTCTTAAGCTAGACCTGACCCTTTGACTACAATGAGTAGCTCTTGCAAATACAAAACAACGGTAACCGGTCACACTTATTGTTCCCATACACGCTTCGGAGAATATGAGCACAGGACTTTTCTGGGAAACATCGAGCACTGTGCTTCACTGGTGACAAGCAGCTTTTCTAGTCGTAATTACATCGCAGACGTTTTCTGTCAGAAAGATATTTCCTAGAAATGTTGTAATTACAAATCGGCTATGACTTATTTGCATAGCTCCAGCTGATGATTGCGATGCAGTCCTCCGAAACATGCAGTGAGAACAAATAATAATTGTGTGCAGTTACAGTTTATTGTATTATCAACCCTCTTTAAAGATGAAAGAGAAAATCTGGCAGCCCATGTCGGGTTTAAAATTTGTGAACTTCTAGACAGATATGGCATCCTGCAAGCTAGTCCTGTCATTTGCTATCAGGGCCACAACTTACGCGCAAAAAATGTCCAATAAACATTGGCTCTAAATTGCATACCTTAGGAGCTATGACCATTCGTTCATCTTCGTTAAGGTGAAACCCATCTCCTCTACTGAGCAAGTGTTCTTAGCTGTTAAGGTACACACTTTAGAGCCCACGTTTATTGGACTTTTTTCTCGTTTTTGTCCACACTACCACCACTGAAAGTTACCAACCCTACACTCTTCGCAACACAAGAACCGGTACATGTATCCAACTGTCAGAGGTATCAGAACGGTTTTCGTTTATAACTTTCGACTCGTTCGTTTCCGGTACAGGGATCCTTACTTCAAATTAACACATTTAGCGTTCTCCATCATCCTACGAAGTCTGTAATATCATCACGGAATGTCCGCGGCTCGTGGTCTTGCGGTAGCGTTCTCGCTTCCCGCGCACGGGGTCCCGGGTTCGATTCCCGGCCGGGTCAGGGATTTTCTCTGCCTCGAGATGACTGGGTGTTGTATGTCTTTCATCATCATTTCATCCTCATTCACTAGCAAGTCGCCGTAGGGGCTTTATAGAACTTGTGGAGCGGCGGCCGCACCACCCCGCGAGGGGTCTCCCGGCTACCAATGCCATAAGCTCGTTATTATTATCACGGAATCACCGCGTGTACACTTGGATGACGTTTCCGGACATTGCTTCCTATTCAAAAAACGATGTACTCACTCCCCTCTACAAGTCCTAGAAGTCTTTAACGGGAATTTCCGACTACCCTGAATGTTGTGCACTTATAGCTACTAGTGCAGTTCAAAGCTTTATGCATTATGGAACGTGGAATGCCTCAAGTAATGTTTTCATGACTGACCTGTGCAATTAATGAAATAGTGCATTTATTTTCGCTTACTAAAATGATCTGTATTGTGACCTGATTGAAATTTAGTGTATTGGAACACTAAGGCGCTTACTGCGTGTTTCCAGTGCCCTGTAGAACGTTTCGATTCGATGGTAGCTTCTTATACACAGTCCAGTTGCAATGTAACCACCTGTCAAACGTCTGAATAACCACCTTTGGCACAGTGGACCGCTGCGAGACGTGGGAGAAGGCCGTACTGGAGGATACCTACAGGTATGTGGCCAGCTGCGCTAGGTTTTACGGTTGCGGATCCATGTCGCGAAGAGCTATATCGAGGTGACCTCACTGATTTTCGACTGAGTCTAAATCCGGAGAGCTTGGTGGCCAGAGGAGTACGGTAAACTCGCCCGCCCGGTTAGCCGAGCGTTGGACGGCACGGTAGCACTTCGTGTTCGGTCAGAGGGTTAGCTGCCCTCTGTAATAAAAAAACTGAGTTAATCGATCAACGACGAACTTAAAAACGGGTGTCTTACGACGTCCGCCCTGAGCAGATGCAACGAACGAAAGCGAACAAAATAAGATTAAAAAAAAAGAAAAGCGGTCTAACGCACGGCTTTCCGGATTGGGAAGGAGCGCCCGGTCCCCGGCACAAACCCGCCCGGCGGACTTGCATTGCGGTCCGGTGAGCCGGCCAGTCTGTGTATGGTTTTTAGGCGGTTTTCCACCTGCCTCGGCGAATGCGCGATGGCTCCCCTTATTCCGCCTCAGCCACACTACGTCGGCGATTGCTGCGCAAACAAGTTGTCCACGTACGCGTACACCGCCATTACTCTACCACGCAAACATAGGGGTTACACTCGTCTGGTGTGAGACGTTCCCTGGAGGGTCCACCGGTGGCCGAACCGCACAATAACCCTGGGTTCGGTGTGGGGCGGCGGAGGGGGGAAGTGCACTGCGGTAGCCGTCGGGGGGTTGTGGACCACTGCGGTTGCGGCGGGGACGGAGCCTCTCCGTCGTTTCTAGGTCCCCGGTTAACATAACAACACAATGGTAAACTCATGCCGGTGCTCTTCGACCACGCAAGTTCACTGCGTGACACGTTGCATTGTCCTGCTGGTAGACATAGTGCCGAGGACAAACAAGCAGCGCGTAAGGCTAGACATGGTCCCGAAGGACAGATGCATATCTGTGGTCATGAATTGTGCATTCCAGAATGACGAGATCACCAGGGAATGCCATGAAAAACATTCCGTAGACGTTAACGCTCCTTCCTCCAGCATTTACCCTTCCGACGATTGTTAAGAGATAATTGCTTTCAGACTTATCACGCCGTAAACACCGGCGACCCTCTGTCCGTTGGAGCATAAAACGCGAGTCCTCTGAAAAGGCCACCTGTCGCCGCTCAGAGAACGTCCAGTAGCGGATTGGCCTGCAAATTCCAGCCTCTGTCGCCAATGAACAGCAGTCAGAATGCGTGCTTGAACCAAGTGTCTGCTGCGGAGGCCCATGCACACCAACGTCCGCTGAACTGTCGTTAAAGAGACGCTGTTGGCAGCCCCTCGGTTCATGTGGGCAGTCAGCTGCTCAGCAGTGGCACATCTACTCGCTCGTATAGCCTACGTCTCCGCAGCCGTCACTCACTTCTCTCATCTACGGCCCATGGTGCGCCACAGTTGCCTCGTCGCCGGTTTTGGATAGCGCCATTTTGCCGAGCATAGTATACTGTAACCACAGTGGCACAGGAGCAGTTTACAAACTTAACCATTCCGGAAATGCTTCCACCCTTGGAACATAAGCTAATGATCGTGCCCTTTTGGACGTCAGAAAGATCGCTCCGTTTCCGCATTGCAACGACCGAAATGTTTCCCGCGCCCCTCCGACACGCTTTATGTAGCCTCCAGTGCTAGTGTTGCCACCTAGGCAGATTCAAGTGTTCCCACACGCCTACACCACTTTCGTGCGCACTCTAATCTTGCCCTTTAGAAGACGAAGACCATTCCCAGAGGCGAGACCAAAGCTAGCTTCGGAAATTGCGTTCATACGGCCCAGATGGACAGGTGGAAAGTTGACAGGGCAGCGCACTTGTGTTCTGGAGCGTCCGTGTTTCAGTAGGAGAAGCATAGGCGTGTTGTGTGGAGGTGCGAGTAATTGTCGGCTGGCGCGAGCGCCCACGCCACTCGCAGCTCTGCCACTTGCGCTTCACGCGACGCGCTGCCAGCAATACTCACAACACACACACACACACACACACACACACACGCACACACACACAAACGCGCGAGCGCGCGCGCGAATACCTGGTCTGATGAACCATCGCCAAAGGCAGAGATGGAAACTAATCGCAAGAGCCGCGAACAGTGGGAGAATAGTGGTAGGTTAAGAGTAGTGGTGAATATTCTTCACTTTACTACGGTGCCCAGTCGACCACATCATCAGTAATCTTTACTACGCAATTATTGTAAATTACGTATAGGTGCTATAGCTTTCAATTAGAGGAACTATTGTTAACAAATACATAGGGAATGGGAACTTGACATTCGTGTCGTCACAATGGGCGTCCTCAGTCATCTTGCCTGCACTGTTGGTTAGAAGAAAGAGAAGAATTTAACGGACCGCCACAGCGCGGTCATTAGAGACGGAGCACAAGCCCGGATTACGACAGGATGTGTAAGAAAATCGACCGTGTCTCTTTCGGGGGAACAACTCCGGCATTTTAGAGTAATAGCTATAGCTGCATGGCCGGGGGGGGGGGGGGGGGGGGGATATCTGAGCCATCGTTCTCCGCAGTGCGAGTCCAGTGTGACAAACACTGCACCACCTCGCTCGGTACTGCTGGCCGGAGGCTTCGTCTAAAGATTTCCATGCGTTGCGGCCAGCCGTCCTACGCTTTGGTGTTGCTTCTGCGTGTTTTATGAAGTTGCTGCACCTCTCATCTGGTCGTCGTCTCGACTTTTTTTCTTGAATTCCATCAAAGAAATTGCCCAATCGATATTATATACACGCTGACATCTCCGCTAATTGTTCGGAAGGAATTGTATTGCAGATTCCTCTCCTTAAGCGGTCGCCCCATTCGTACGTCAACAAAAACCGTCACATTCGCTGCTCGACACTACAGAGTCGTTAGAGAAGATACATCACCACTCGAAAATTGAAGTCTGACGCTACAAAGAAAAACCGTATTCTGATATCAATAGTGTTTATTATACATGTAGGGAAGTCCATATCTCTCGCTGCAATTCTGCACAACTTGCTTCGTTATGGTAACGTGTAATATCCAAAAAAGTATAATGCAAGTGTGTTCATCGTAAAATTGGATTTCCGTAATTGCTGTACAAAACCGTTCGGCTAATAGCTTACCTACTTTTGACTGTCGTCGCCTTAACTCTGCGAGTATCATCTGAATTGAATCATAGCTACCTATGACGCAGCTGCCTCCAGCTGATACCAACTCAAAGACTTAACACCATATTTAACACAGTATTTTAAGATAAAAAACCAAGAACAAAAATAATGTAGAGCTGTAAAAAGGCGAATAGTCTCTCTCTCTCTCTCTCTCTCTCTCTCTCTCTCTCTCTCTCTCTCTCTCTGTGGGTGTTTCTCTTTCTCCCCCTCTCGTCGTACGAGTCCCTAAGTTTTCTAGGATTTTACAAATTTACTTTACTCTAACTTTTTGGTCGGATTCTGTTCCTGTCACCACATTCGCCATTGAATTTCAGAAAGAACTGAACAACCCTTTACTGTGTGTTAGTATACTTTACTAGGTCTTGTGTGTCCATCATCATTTTCATTATCATTGACTCGCAAGTCACCGATATGGTGTCACCTAAAAAGTACTTGCAATACGGCGGCCGATCTCCCCCAAATGGGGCCTCCCGGCCAACAATGCCATACGATCATTTCCATTTCCAGCTGAGTGTTTATCGTATCTTATAAGGTGGAGATTGAAGACCATCGCTGCATTTTGCTCAGAGAGCGTTGAATTCCACCATATGCCACACTCAGGTTGGCCTGTCTGTCAGACAGACCGTTGTAAAATATTGATGCCGAACTTCACGTCTGGAACACAGCACCGTACGTAAGTGAAACACGGAATATGGACAAACCTGCCGCCTCTGTAGCGGCGCTCGTTAACACACACCAGGAGGAGGGGGGAGGGGGGGGGGGGGAGCGAAGCAGTTTCTTCGACTCTTCGTGGTGGCAGAAAAATTCAGCAGCGGTGTTCGGCCACAAAGGACACGTTTCTGATGATCTGACTTGGTGCCAAAAAAGTCATGTATTAGATTCCAAATCTCTCCGTAGTCTCTCATGGAGTGAAAGCACGTGATACTGTTGATGGTCAGTTATCAGTTCGTTGTATGGGTACTTTGAGCTGTATGATCCCGTTGGTGCTATTGGAAAGGAGTAGCCTACCACACCGTCAGTCCAAAAAGTTTCGAGACTTGTACACGTACAGGACCTAGATAAACCATGTGCAGCTGCGACCTTGCACGTCACATGGGCTCGAATGTCGGGTATCTCGTCAAAGTGTTGACCCTTCGTGCGAATTTCCGTACTTTGCAGTTTTGCGGTAGGTTCGTATTGATAACATTAACTCTCGTCTCCTGTCGTGGTTTTTTTTCTAGAAAACATTTGTCCCGGTTTTGCATTTCAGTCAAGTTGCGGCAGGAGTGTAGTGTTTTTTTTTTTCGGGATTCAAGGTGTGTCATAAACTATCTCTTCGAATGAAGGCTGGAAGCGCTTTCAGCTGAGAGCTGCGTGGGTTGCAAGGGAGACAGGCGCCGGAGGGAGTACGCCGGGAAGAGGAGCGTGGCGCAACGCTAGGAACGCAGCCACGGCGTGTGGCAATGCCGGCTACCGGCTCGAGCGCTCCCAAGTAGGCCGCGGACGGCCTTTCGCGACGATCCGCGCGCACTCTTTCGAACGTGGTAGCGCGGCATGGCCAAATCCCCCTATTGCTCTGCATGTTATAGACCTACTCACTCTTTACCGTGGCGCGATTCTATATTGGATTATGGGTGCACGTCATATGGTAGTGTCTCGACATCTCTGCTAAACAAGATCGATACTCTGCAGTATCGCGTATTACGAACCTGTCTTCGGGTAATGAATTCTACACCTGTGAACCTTTGGTGGAGGCAAGGGATATTCTCCTTCATTTCCGTATGACACCCTTGGCTCAGAAATTCACCATTAGTAGAGCAGCGCAAATAGTTCATCCTCTTCTTCGAACTCTCGACTGCTTCACTGAGGACTACAGGTACGTCGATAGGATTCGAAGGAAAAGGGCACCTCTACTAGCCCGAAGTTTCAGACAGCAAAGATTTGTGATACCCCTTGTCATAAAATAATCTCTGCCTCCTGCATTTAGTTTGAAGACGAGGTATTTGACTACCGACCCACAATCTTCCATCAGCCCAGAGGATCGGATCGAACTTTTATTGCTTCTTCTGGTGTTTCCCATCTGACTGCATCAATGTGGACTGCATTGACGTGGCCCTCATCGGTCAAAGTCGGCTCCAAAATAAGAGAGGGCACCAGCTTTTCTTACTTCTGCGGGGATTCACTTTCTCCATTTATGTTTAAGCTTCCGACGGAAGCCAGAACTTTCATTGCCGAGGTTCTTGCAATTAAGGAGGCCCTTCGATATGCAAATCAGTTCGACGACATCCTTGTTGTGACGGATTTGAGGAGTGCACTGGAAAACGTGCCAAAGCAGCAACGGGCCTCCGAAAGTCGACATAAGTATCTCCAGTTAGTATGTATCTCATGTAGTGAAGTGGCACCACCTGGCGAAACAAAGTTTGATTGATGGCCACTTTTCCTACATTTACCTTCCACATACAGGAAAAGGTCCGTCAAAAATGGTCACAGATGGGGGACATCTCACAAAAGTTCAAAGGGAGACATTCTGTCGCAATACAGCCGAGTAATCAGCGACAACCCTGGTTCTCTCAAATCAAGCTACCTAGACTTCATACCACTACTGTAATGCGCATCCGACTCGGTCACGGCTGTTACCCTTCACATCTTCATAGGATGAAAGTTCAGCCATCTCCGTACTGCGAAGGTTAGCCAACTAAGATAGCAGACTTCGGCCATGGCATACCAGGGTGTTCCCACTACGACAGATGGGCCGCAAGTTTCTTAAGGCCTTGATCCGAACAGGAATTCCCCAACCTACTTCTGTACCGACCTGTTTCGACAGCTGTCCACAACGGTCTATGTCAGTATTGCCCGGTTTCTGAATGAAGCGGATATCCCGTTATAAGTCAGGCACAAAGGATCCAACGCGTGAAGGTGTGATATATGGACTGTGTTTAGTGTGTGAATATACGAAGAGTACCATGAATTGGAACTGATGAAATTTCTAATGTGTGTGATGCATATATGATGCTGTATGCCAAATCTGTAGTTAATCATTTCTCGGGGTTAATGTTTAACGCCAAAGGCCAATAAATTAAAAAAATAAACTCTCACTATAGGTACTTCCCTTTGTAAGCAACGTTCAAATGCTACCGTAATCCCACGACGTACGCAGGACAGTCTACAGAACGAAAGCGCAGATGTCCCAAATTACATTCTCCCACGGAATTTAAATTTCAAAAACATGGTGCCTAACAGGCCAGAGACAGGAAGAAGCAATTTAGCTAAAAGCGCGGACGCCACGTTTTGATTTTAATGACTGTGGCTGTTCCAGGTCATCGGATCTTATCAGGTTCATACCGCAGTCGGTGCCGACCAAGCGATAATTAATGAGAACTGGCGCAACAGCTTTCTGGAGTAAGTTACAATATTCTCCTTGACCGAGTTGCAAAAATGGTAGCCATCGAAGTAGGCTGCCACGTCGGTGACAGGCGCCTGCCGACAGTTAGCCGGTAGAACGCAGCCGTCGTTGCGTTACAGTTGTCCACGCGACCTTAACACCGCTAACACTGCCCAAACTGTTCCAGAAATCGGGACGCAGTATCTGACATCTGACAAAGTAAATGGAGCAGTACTTAGCTGTAAGATTAACATACAACTAAGTGTTTTTACCTACTGAAGACACTATGATTGCTTTTTTAAACTATGCAGGTATTTTTTTCTTGATGGCATCGGGGACTCCTTGACACAGAAACATATGATAATACGTCTCAATGTTTACAGCAAGAAGTTTCCTGAAAACAAAGGCCTTTTTAATGTGTCAGTATATTTTATACAATGACCCATGTATATATTATATAACGTTCACATGGCAATGAAGGTCAAATGGTGTTTTATGAACTACCTTAGTCTTCTGAGCTAGAGCTCTTGTCGGATATTTTTTGCAACCATTCCACTGAAATATTAACTAGCGCTGCTTTAGGAAGCATCCAGGTTTCTAATCCTTTAGCAAACAAATTTTTTTACCCCATACTTTTCTGAAGTTCAGTAACATACTGTTAAGTTAGCAGATGTCCGATATGAATTTCTTGCCGAACCCACAGCATAATGTTCAAATCACATTTCTCAGCTGAGCTGTAGCTTCATCTTCCGAACTCGACATCTGTACACGGCTGAGGTATTGTAAAAACTGTCACTGATAAATTTCCAGAAGTAAAAGTCAAGAGGTGTCAAGTCCGGCAACGAGGAAGGCAGACAGCTGGCGCAGCACGACCTGTTCACTGACTGCATATCGATAAATGACGTAATTTCAGACTTCGTTAAGGTAGTGAGGTGGGGCGTCAACTTGTTGGAAGAATAATATATGCGGCTGTCGTGAAACACCTTCACAGTATAGTTAAGAAGTTTCATAGAGCTAAAAGAATACTAGACTACTGGCCATTAAAATTGCTACACCAAGAAGAATTGCAGATGATAAACGGGTATTCGTTGGACATATATATTATACTAGAACTGACGTGTGATTGCATTTTCACGCAATTTGGGTGCCTAGATCCTGAGAAATCAGTACCCAGAACAACCACCTCTGGTCGTAATAGCGACCTTGATACGCCTGGGCATGGAGTCAAACAGAGCTTGTATGGGCGTGTACAGGTACAGCTGCCCATGCAGCTTCAATGCGATACCACAGTTCATCAAGAGTAGCGACTGGCGTATTGTGACGAGCCAATTGCTCGGCCACTATTGACCAGACGTTTTCAATTGGTGAGAGATCTGGAGAATGTGCTGGCCAGGGCAGCAGTCGAACATTTTCTGTGTCCAGAAAGGCCCTTACAGGACCTGCAAAATGCGGTCGTGCATTATCGTGCTGAAATGTAGGGTTTCGCAGGGATCGAATGAAGGGTAGAGCCACGGGTCGTAACACATCTGAAATGTGACGTCCAGTGATCAAAGTGCCGTCAGTGTGAACAAGGGGTGACCGAGACGTGTAACCAATAGCACCCCATACCATCACGCCGGGTGATACGCCAGTATGGCGATGACGAATACACTCTTCCAATGTGCGTTTTCCGCGATGTCGCCAAACACGGATGCGACCATCATGATGCTGTAAACAGAACCTGGATTCATCCGAAAAAATGACGTTTAGCCATTCGTGCACCCAGGTTCGTCATGTACCCAGGTTCGTCGTTGAGTACACCATCGCAGGCGCTCCTATCTGTGATGCAGCGTCAAGCGTAACCGCAGGCACGGTCTCCGAGCTGATAGTCCATGCTGCTGGAAAACGTCGTCGAACTGTTCGTGCAGATGGTTGTTGTCTTGCAAACGTCCCCATCTGTTGACTCAGGGATCGATACGTGGCTGCACGATCCGTTACTGCCATGCTGATAAGATGCCTATCATCTCTACTGCTAGTGATACGAGACCGTTGGGATCCAGCACGGCGTTCCGTATTACCGTCCTGAACACATCGATTCCATATTGTGCTAACAGTCATTGGATCGCGACCAACGCGAGCAGCAATGTCGCGATACGATAAACCGCAATCGCGATAGGCTACAATCCCACCTTTATCAAATTCGGAAACGTGATGGTACGCATTTCTCCTCCTTACACGAGGCATCACAACGTTTCACCAGGCAACGCCGGTCAACTGCTGTTTGTGTATGAGAGATCGCTTGGAAACTTTCCTCATGTCAGCACGTTGTAGGTGTCGCCACCGGCGCCAATCTTGTGTGAATGCTCTGAAAAGCTAATCATTTGCATATCACAGCATCTTCTTCCTGTCGGTTAAACTTCGCGTCTGTAGCACGTCATCTTCGTGGTGTAGCAATTTTAATGGCCGATAGTGTATAATTATTCTCTGATGTAAGCAGAAACTTCCTTCTTTCTTACGGAACTTAACGCAATAAATTTTGTGCATTAATTCTCGCTGAAGAAAACCATATATTAAATGACTCAGTCTTCCTTATTTATTATGTTGGATCACAGAGAACACAATTAAATACGAATTTTACAATATATCTGGTGCTCTAAAACCTATCAACAGAGGTTATACGCATCTAAAGGGAGAATATCTCTAACGCAGTGATAATTCACGAAGACCATTTTTATGCGTTCATCACTCTCCAACGTAACTCAACCAGACAGTTAGTGTGCATGTTCAACACAAAATAAACGGCAAATGTTCATAGATCGGCACCTGTATGTGAGTACATTACGAGGACGTGCTGCAGCCTAATCTGCTTCCACATCTTACTGAACTCGACACTAAGACAGTTAGTCGCAATACATGTAGTTCTCAAAGCGACGAGTTGACAGCCTCGAGTAATACGGCAGCTGCCCGTGTCACGGAGAGTAGGCCAGCGCCATGTTTGAGGGTGAGAGCAAGGTGAAGGCTCGCCAGCTCAAAATAGCCGGCCCCACAAACTGGCAGCTAGCCGTTGAGTCATCAAAGGCCGCTCAGTCGCTAAACCTGCGCCGCGTCCCGCACCTTGGCGGCCAACTGGGGGCGTCATGCTTGCCATCTGTGAGTAGACTCACCATGTGGAAGACACCCATTGCTATCGCCAGTTTCACGTCATAGCCACGGGCGTCACCTGCAGTAAATGATTGGGGGAGGGGGGGGGGGACACGATTCAATTGACAGAGTATAGATCACAAAGGTGCCTTAATGGGAGACCCTCTGAAAAAAAGTTGACAAAATTAGAACCTAAAACCACTTTCTGGAGAGTTCTGGGTGCCTCAGACCATATGTTTCAATGGCAGTTAAAACCCCTAAAGCATGCCAATTTATGCCAGGTTTAAAACGTATTTTGCGATTACCCAGCACGCAAATTACATTTCTCGACAGCACTTGTATGATTATTATGGCCTAAACAATCGTGGAAACTATTACAAATTAAATAATTTTTAAAACTAAATTCAGCATAATTTTTATTCGAAATCTAAACAGAGTATTACATACACGATTTTACTTAGTTTGTTTTCAAACACTGAAAATACATTTAAAAACACAAACGCGAAACTATGAAAAGTAGGAATAAAAATTTAAGTACTTAGAAAGTCAGAAACGATAACTTATACAATCTCAAGAGCACAAGGGAAAATGATCTTACGAAGTTCATCCCACAGTGATCCAAATATAAGAAATATTCTAGCAACATTTCTTAAGTCTATTTGACCCATAAGCAACTTGTGCAGATTGCAAACTGCTACGTGACTGAGCCTGTGTTACGTCATTGTTAAACGCAGATAGTTCTCCAGTCGTCCTAGAGCAGGAAAACAGCGTTCTGCTTCGCAGCTTGAAGCTGGGCACACAAGCGTATGTCTTCACCACAGCTTCAACACTATCGACTAATTCTCGAACTTCTTTTTTCATAGAAATCAAAACATATTTTGTGTCTTAGGCATTCTGCGTTGTTCCGTAGATGACGGGATTCAAGTTCTGTTTCCAAGGGTTGAACATCGATTTCCGGGTATAGAGCTACGTCATCATGTCCTTTTCCTCTACAACGACACTTCTTCCAATGAAACTGTTTCTTCGTGTCATGTTGGTCAAGCATTCGATATCTGTGCTCTTGAACAGCCATATCAATAATTTCAAAATATTCCTGCCTGTAAAGTTCTTCTAGCGACAGAAATTCAAGTGGATCCGTGCCCTCGAACAACCTCTTAGGTAGCCATTTTTCCTTGAAAGTTATCGCGTCGCGTTCGATTGTTAACCATCTCCCTCCAGGTCACATTCCTACAAACGTAACGCGAAACCAAGAAGATCTGTTCTCATCTACACCGCCCCTTTGCAACTCGGAGTCTTGCCAACACACTACATTAAAACTTGGAATATTTCATTTTCTTAGTGAATGATTTGATTTACTAGCACGTTCATAAAACTTGCAAACCATTAATTCTTACTGCACAAGAGCATTAGTTAAGTTTAGATGTACTAGTTCAATGGTGTCACTTTTGGCAACTAAGACTCAAAAAACTAAAACTGATTTTCAAAAAAAAAATTTTTTTTTGGTGGGGGTCGGTCATGATCATAGCTCATAACTAAGCTAGGAACGTCATCAAGGTCTACCAGGGCTAAAGCTTTCCTGGTCACTAAATGGCCGAGTATTCGCTTAGTGTTACCATTTGGAATCTTAAAAATCAAACAGCATTTCAGTACAGCATGGCCTCAGATTAAAGCAGGCTACCGACGTCAAACTTATAATCCAGTCATCTGTTCCGTATGAATAGGGGCAGGCCCAGCAAAACTAGTTCCAGATTCGCTTCTAAAATATATTTTTCTCCGCTTAGACACACTCATTCATAAGGTTTTCTTTTTTAGAATCACTCTCTCGATCTACTGGGGTACGTAGTATGCAGCACACCTGCTTATTAAAGGACGCCCAGCATCGCTGGGAGGCATCAGCTAACTGTTTCTAACACAACTTGTTTTCCTTGACGTGATCTATCATCTCTAGATGTTTGATGCAAAGAGTTTGTAACACCACATACAAACGCAGGAATCAAAAAAGGGTTATTTCAGCATCCCTGCTAAGCTCACCGCACAAAAAACTAAACACTCCAGTGCACACGCACTGATGACTCGTTTAGCCTTTACAGATGTCGCAGCAGTCGAATCACGTGCTCAACCGCACGTACTGCCTCTACGCGAGAATACGGAATTAGCGATCAGACATTTATATTTCAAGCTGACATGTAGGTAAACATGGCTAAATGTAAAGACGTGACAGTGTGTCAAAAACGGGCAACCGTGTTTGGCCGTGCGCATGGCCATATGGTGTGTGCAGTTGCTGGATATGTTGGTATCTCGCAGCGGACTATTCACGGCGTCTACTAGCAGTGTTGTAACACAAGTGACCAGGAAACAAGACGTTACAGTTGTGGTTGTAGAACGATCCTGATTGAGGGACCGAAGACGCGTTTCACGGCTTCTGTATCAAAATCTCTTCCAGGTATTGATGAAAATAGCGAATGAAGGTGCATCCCCGCCACTTAACGAGAGAAGATTGGCTGCATTTGTTGCTATAGGTACAATTTTCTTCATAAGTAAGACAGATTGTTCAATGAATTTTGCACAGCATACAAATCATACTTACAGGTGTCTGAAACTCTAGAATCTATTTAATTTATGAAAAAACGAATGAGCTGTTACGTTTTAAACTTTATGTTTAGAAAAAAATCAAATTTTGTAGTTAATTATCTCAATTTTTACCACAGTTTTTAATAGATTTGGAAAATTCTAGAGTTTCGTACACCTGTAAGTATGGTTTGTATGCTATGCAAAATTCATCAAAGAATCTCTCTTACTTGTGAAGAAAAATGTACCTATAGCAACAAATGCAACCAACAGTAAGTGAAAAAATGATGAAATTTCATATCTAAAAATATTTATTTTGTTATGTTTTTGCACTTCCACTGCTATGAGTGTGAATCCTGAATCCTTGCTGGTCATGCTGACAAAGTTTTATGAATTTATTTGTAAAAGTATAGACAGTAGAAAATAAAATGTCCTGTGGTGCCTCTCCTGTTCCAAGTCTGCCCGTTTGCCCGTTTGACGCCCTACACCCCCCCCCCCCCCCCTTAAAAGAGTATATCGTGGGTAATTAACACAGCAGAGACAACGTTTCTACACGTTTAAACAATCGCTCAGGGTGACCACATGACTTTAACGAGCGGAAGTCACGCAATATGTAGCGACCGACGGTCTACTGCGAATCAGATCGTTGCCGACTTGAATGTGGGGTGTCAGGAACTCATTGTCACCAGAGCTGCGCCGCGCAGGATCCAACAGCCTATTTACCTATGTCACATCCAATGCCTTCCTAACACTTCTGGCGACTCAGTTTATGAGTACAGACGAGCTGACGGGATGCACTTAGAAGATACTTGATACTGTTATCGTTTGTAGGCTTTCGAAAGTGAACACCTCTTATGTTGAACACGTGAGAGGTCCATTAGGTTTAATTAGTAATACTGAGCAAGGAAGTACTGATGTAAACAACACAAGGGTAATGGAATGTAGTCAGATTAAATCAGGCGATACTGACGAGACTAGATTAAGAAACGAGTCACTAAAAATAGTGGGTGCGTTTTGTAGTTTTGGGAGGAAAATAACCAGACGTTGGACGAAGTACAGAGGACATAAAATGCAGATTGGCGATAGCAAGGAAAGAGTTTCAGAAAGAGAGAAATTTGCTCTGATGGGATTACATTTTCCTAGAGGCATATAAGTTTTAACCTTTTCTTTGATAAGGACAGAAGCTGAAGTAATGAATTAAAATTTTTTGCCAAGGTCGGGACTTGAACCAAGGTCTCTTGCTTTCTAGGCAGCTGTGGTAACCACTACGCCATCGTCGTGCTGTAGTTACCACCGTTGCATAGACTACTCTAGTCCAATGCTCTCCTTAAGGAGAAGAAAATGGGCTGAAGTCGTGAACTGAAGTTTGTATTTACGGAGGGCATTCGACTAGGCGGTCCGTGCAGCCGTGGTAAGTGACAGTGTTACGGTGACTTAGTGGTTTGCACATCTGCCTAATAAGGAGATGACCCAGTTCAAGTCCTCGCCTTGGGGCAAATTTTAATTCAGCACTTCACCTTCCATTCTTGTCTGGGGAAAAAAAGACAGAGGGATTTGTTAACATGTGATATAAACTTAATTGTTAGGTAGTCTTTTCTGAAGAATTTCTCAGGAGTGTAGCCTTATGCGGAAGTGAAACTGAACAATAAACAGTTCAGACAAGATGACAATTGAAGCTTTTGAACTGTGGTGCTGTAGAGGAATGCTGAAGATTAAATGGAGAGGCCGAAAAACTGGTAAGGAGGTACTTAATCGAACTGCGGAAAAAAGAAATTTACGACACAACTTGATTAAAAGAAGGGCTCGGTTGATAGGATGCTTTCTGAGGGCTCAAGGAAACGTCAGTTTGGTAATGGAGGGGGGGGGGGAGGGGGGAGAGGTTGGGGTAAAAATTGTAGAGGGGAACCAATATTTGAGTACAATAAGCAGGTTCAAAGGGAGCAGTTACCTGGCAGTTATGTAGAGAGAAAGATGCTTGCACTTTGTAGACTAGCGTGAAGAGCTCCGTCAAATCAATTTTCACACTAAAGACCACTACTGCTACAGACAACAATAACCCGGATTACAACACTATTTTCGGTTGGTGTACTAAAAGAAAAGAGAAATAAAGGTGCTAGTATGTAGAGTATTTATGCGGTGTACTTTTTTGTCCGTGGAAGCAATTTACCCCTACTATCGGCTCGTGAAAAAAATACAGAAAAAAACCGTTAGTCGCGAAAGTTTTCATGACGTACCGTGAGCGGTGTTTGCGTCACGAAGAGTCACATCTGGTAACTGCAGCTCGCCGCACTACGTACACAATGGCTGAGCCACTGGCGCTACTGAGCGATTACAGGGCCACATCTGCTCTGGTTGCACACGTAGGCTCCGGATGACGCACATACCGAATTTCTTCGAGATAATGGACCGTAAGAGTGGTCAAATTGTAGACGGCGTCCATTCTGTTATTTAGAGACCCAATATACATATATATGTGCAAGAATGTTTGTCATATAACGATGATTCAAGGGCGGTTGCAATTACGCATTACACGCGCACTATTGTTGAGTAACAGAGCACTCATTTCTTCCTCCAATCTGTGTAAAATTGTGTTTCTGCTTCCGGGAGAGATTATTCTGTTCCGTGCACAGCATTTGAACGAGGAACGTATATAGGGCTCCTGCAAAGCTGCTATTAAGTGTTCAGACTGTACATTTTTGCTCAGTCCGCCTCCGTAGCTTAGTAGTCATCGCAGCTGATTACCATGCGGAGGGCCCCGGTTCGATTCCCGGTTCTTCCAGTTTTGTTCCTCGCTGTGAGGACTCCATTGGCCCTCAGGAACAGAACGACGGAACGTTACTTACTCAGTGCTTACTCCAGTTATCGTTCCGACAATGAGTGACCCGCATCAGTCGACAGAACCCACTGGAATCCAATGAGTAAAGTCACGAATATGTGGCATTGATTGTCAAATGCCCATACATTAGTAATTTCGATAATCTATTGATCACATGTTCGTGAACTGCTGTCTGATTTCTAATGATGGTGGAAAAGTTGCAGCTCTTATTTTCAGTGATGAGCAGTGACTCCAGTGTGTCATCGAAGGTAAGCGCTACGCACATCTAAATCTAGACAGTGTGCAGGACGCGCAGAGGTGAGGACTACTGTTCTATAATTAGCAGTTACAAGCTCGGCCGCAAGAAGTTGGGAATGTCGGCAGACGGCGCCAGTGGGCACGGAACCACGGCAGCCTTGGCTAACTGTAAACATGGCAGTCACGCCGACCTTCGCCAACGTGCCCTTATCTCGCCAGCTATCGCCAAGGTTATCACCACCACACAGCTGCTATCGCAGAAGCACACTCTGCAGCATCCGTCGCACTCATTTAGAAGGGTTCCAAAGATAGACAGATAAATGCTGACAGAATTCAGCTGTGGCACAGTGGACTAGAGAGGAGAACACAGTTCTGGATGGCCGTACATGGCGACCTACAAAATGACCGCTGATGACTCGGGGTCGGGAGTTACGGTTGGATATCAAAAGAGGAATCGTGTCAGCACCAGCAACAGTTCCACTACGCGGTTATTGCTTCCAGACATTTAGACGAAGGCGGTGCCACCAAAAAGATGCCTGTCACCTCATACCAGCTGCCTAACGTGTGTGTACCATATTGTTGTTGTGGTCTTCAGTCCAGAGACTGATTTGATGCAGCTCTCCATGCTACTCTATCCTGTGCAAGCTTCTTCATCTCCCAGTACCTACTGCAACCTACATCCTTCTGAATCTGTTTAGTATATTCATCTCTTGGTCCCCCTCTGCGATTTTTACCCTCCACGCTGCCCTCCAATACTAAATTGGTGATCCCTTGATGCCTCAGAATATGCCCTACCAACCGATCCTTTCTTCTAGTCAAGTTGTGCCACAAATTTCTCTTCTCTCCACTTCTATTCAATACCTCCTCATTAGTTATGTGATCTATCCATCTAATCTTCAGCATTCTTCTGTAGCACCACATTTCGAAAGCTTCTATTCTCTTCTTGTCTAAACTATTTATCGTCCATGTTTCACTTGCATACATGGCTACACTCCATACAAATAATTTCAGAAACGACGTCCTCACACTTAAATCTATACTCGATGTTAACAAATTTCTCTTCTTCAGAAATCCTTTCCTTGCCATTGCTAGTCTACATTTTATATCCTCTCTACTTTGACCATCATCAGTTATTTTGCTCCCCAAATAGCAATACTCATTTACTACTTTAAGCGTCTCATTTCCTAATCTAATTCCCGCAGCACCACCCGATTTAATTCGACCTCATTCCATTATTCTCGTTTTGCTTTTGTTGATGTTCATCTTATATCCTCCTTTCAAGACCATGTCCATTCCGTTCAGCTGCTCTTCCACGTCCTTTGCTGTCTCTGACAGAATTACAATGTCATCGGCGAACCTCAAAGCGTTTATTTCTTCTCCATGAATTTTAATTCCTACTCCTAATTTTTCTTTTGTTTCCTTTACTGCTTGCTCAATATACAGATTGAATAACATCGGGGATAGGCTACAACCCTGTCTCACTCCCTTCCCAACCACTGCTTCCCTTACATGTCCCTCGACACTTGTAACTGCCATCTGGTTTTTGTACAAATCGTAAATAGCCTTTCGCTCCCTGTATTTTACCCCTGCCATCTTCAGAATTTGAAAGAGTTATTATGGAATACTATAGGTATGCTGGATGTACAGGCTTGGTAGGGGACCCTGTAGCAATAAGATTCTGACTCACATTCGTCTCGGGAATTGCCGGAACCACTCAGTCCAGCTCGTAAGGAGAGAGTTCCCGTCTTCTGAAATCATCCCATCTTCTCCAATCCTCGCGTCATCGCTTGAGAGCAACGTTATCTCTTCATACCCAACTAGCTTCCAGGATTTCACACTCGAAAATCAACGCATGCTAAATTCGGCCACAAAATATTGAAGTCTCCCCTCCACTCAGTCCCACTGCCTCCACCCCAGACAAGGGGAGATACCATCCCCAGAGTTAAACTCCTCTCCCCATGGCGAACTTGTGTCAATAGTTTCCTATTTCGAAACCGCCGTGAGAAACAAGACGCCGCAAAATATCTACGGGGTCCCTCCTAGCTCCATCATTGTTGAGCGCCTCAAGAAGGGGAGTTCCCGGACGAAGAAACCTATTAACACCACAAAATGGGACGGGGGACATTAAGAACTAAGAGAGAGAGCTGCGGAGGTCAGAGTCTCCGGACTGGGTTTCCCGTTCCCTGCAAACATTCGCCTTAAGAGTGTCCTGGCTATGAAAATGTGTTTAAGCTGTTATGCAATAAAAACATTGCCACAGACTATCAGGAAGTCAAGAGGTGCTGTATTATGAAAAGCCTTCATTGAAAGATCTGGGGAAACCAAAGGTTGTACAGGCGATACCAGTTTCAAAAAGATAATCTGCAGGTTGCTTAGAAAATTAGGAAGGAATGGAATATGCCGTTCAGTGTTGGAGGAAAGTAGTATACGTTTATAGAAACGGAGTAGCATGACTTAAAATCCTAGAAGAAAATTATTGGAAATACAGCCTCGGAAGAACTTGAGCAGCAATTAACAATGGATGGTAAACTTGATCAATACGCATAGAACAAATTAAGATCATAACTAAGCAGCTACGTTCCGTGTTATGGAACGGTAATTACGAAGGATTTGTGGAGGTAGAAGAGTGAACACGAGGCTAGCCGCCCACATCTGTCCAGGGAGAAAGATCAGCAATACGATAGACACCAGCCAGCCAGACACCCACGCACCGAGCAGTTTGGACAGGATGCTGAGTTAATAGGCGAGCTGTAAGAATTCTGCAATTAAGTGCCTGGCAAAGGGTTCATGAACCACCTTTAAGCTACTTCTGTATTTTTTTTTGATAAAACAATTATGGGTATTGGGCAGCGTGATTGTAAACTACCAAAATAACTAAACTGCCGACGTTTCGACCTACTTGTTGCGGTGCTCTTCAGCGCGGTTCACCGATCGTACCAAGTCGCTGGAAATTTCGGCAAATTTCGCTGATTTAGTAGTTTACAATGAGGCGTCTCAAGACCCATAATTGTTTTATCCAATCTAACAGCTTGCGAGGAAAACGGGGTACTTACATCTTTACGTCCGAGCTCTGATATTTATGTTATTATTATGATTATTTCTCCCTATGTAGGTGGGCGCCAACAAAATATTTTCAGACTCTGAGGAGTTTATGATTGAAATTTCATGAGAAGGTTCTGACGCAGTGAAAAATGCCTTTGCCGGCCGGAGTGGCCGAGCGGTTCTAGGCGCTACAGTCTAGAACCACGCGACCGCTACAGTCGCAGGTTCGAATCCTGCCTCGGGCATGGATGTGTGTGATGTCCTTAGGTTGGCTATGTTTAAGTAGTTCTAAGTTCTAGAGGACTGATGACCTCAGAAGTTAAGTCCCATAGTGCTCAGAGCCATTTTTGAAAAACGCCTTTGTGTTAGAGACGGCACTCTGGAAAAAAAAGAAAAAGCATTACATTCGCTGTCTCTTGACAAGAGTACAGATCTGCCCGTTTAGCTGGATTTGCTCGATATTCTGTTGCAAATTACATAAAAAAGGATTGATTGCGATAATGTCGCTGCTGCAACTACTAAGCGCACAGATATCTGTTCGGCTGTTAAAAATTCGCTTATTGATAAAGAAATAGGTATCAAAGTTGTTTCATTAACGACCGATGGCGTCCAATATTATGGGCATAAGACAGTTTACTCCGAGCACACATTGTAGTATGACAGTGACGACTTCCGACCACAGCGCGGCGTTTCTCTGAAGCGCGTTGGGGGTGGTCAGTTTTGGCAGTAAAGTAAGACAGCGCCAGCGCCGGCCGTGACGTGCGTTTTATCGCCGGCTGCCGGCTGCAGGTTGCTGCAGCGCATGCGCACCGGGCGGCCTTGCCGGCGCTCAGGGCCACGTGTTCGACTTCCGCGTCCGTCACCCCTCAGCGGCTGCGCGAGACCGCGACACAGCCGCCGCCTAACCATCCGCAAACGCCGCGATTTCCCTGAGTGAATAACTGCAACTGTAGTTTGTCCGCGAGTACTGCCCTACGTCGCGAAAGAGCCGTCAGGGCAAATAACCGTGTACAGGACGTGCAAAACAGGGCAGCGCATTCGAATAATGACAAATTTACGATCTTGATTAGGTCAAAAAAGACCACCTCAACATTTGTCATAGGCGAAGGTTTCGAAATTCTAATTCCACTCATGAAGTATTACGAGACGTAAGCGGCGCCGGGGTGATGAAACCATGTGGGAGGCGAATTGCGGTCATGCTGAAGAAGATATAGGTAAAAAACAGTGTGTATTGGATAAAAGAGCTGAGAATTTGATAATTACAACGTTTATAATAAACCAACTAATACGACAACAATGTCTAGTGCTAAGAACACCCGAAACATGGTGTATTCACGTCTTTCATCGCTAGAGGTCGGGTTGATAAGCATTAAAATTAATCAAATGCCTGAATTTCAACATCATCCACTTTCATTTTCTGGCCATATCCCGTATCTTCAGGTGGTCGCCCAGTTATTCTGGATATGGCAACGTTAGTGGTAGAGGATGGCCGGTCGTTTTTCCTGCCTCCCCCCACCCCTCCTCCTCTGGGACGGAATTTGTTTACTGTATCTGTTTGCGTCTAGTGTTAGCCTCGAATAAGTGCGAGAACGCTTATCGAAATATTTGCGCATCGTGCGACTGAGGCAGGACTTTGCTACCAGCCCAGTATTCGCCTAGTAGGATGTGGGGAATCGTCTGCAATTCATAGCCTGGCTGACCGGCACACCAATCCTCGTCGATAATCTGTCGGACGGATTCGACCAGGTCTGGCGCGACTCCCCAAATCCCGGAAGCGGCGTGATAACGCGCGTGCATATCCGGGTGGGTCAACAAAGGCCACTAGAATTCCTACATATGCTCTACAATATAGGAAATACATATCAATCACCAGTATCAGTCATCTGCCTAAAAGGAACAAACCAAAACTAAATACGAACTACTTACAGACTCAGACACTGCATTACCAATCTCTACTGCAAACAGTAATAATTCCACCTAGCTTATGTCTTATCAGACTTTTTACAAATGTCCTGAAATAATTGTGTTTCTTTTGCTCGTGAAAAATTGAGTAACACGCTCATATTCGGAAGACTGTATATGCGTTGTTTTTTTAACAGTGTAGTTTTTGAGACCTCTTTCGGATTACTGTTACAGTGATGTGAACAGGATGCTATAAACAATTCGGTAAAATTTTTATACAGATAAGATGTAAGGAAACCGTAACTTCAGATCGATCTACGCTCCTTGTTTGGCAATGTCGTTGTGCCTGACGATTGGAATACATTTACATTTCCCACAGTGTATCGTTACGGACCATGAAGATAAAATTAGTTTAGAGCTCACTGCTCTTTCTTCAGAAATGTTCAAATGAGTGTGAAATCGTATGGGACTTAACTGCTAAGGTCGTCGGTCCCTAAGCTTACACACTACTTAACCTAAATTATCCTAAGGACAAACACACACACCCATGCCCGAGGGAGGACTCGAACCTCCTCCGGGATCAGCCGCTCTTTCTTCCTGCGGACCATCCGCGACTGGAACAGGAAAAGGTGGAAGCGAAAATGATACACAAAATACCCTCCACCACACACCGTATTGTGGGTGGGGAGTAGATATGCAGAGTACGTAACCCTCATGCTGAACCGTTTGCCACACTATACAGGCTGAACCACAACTACACCCATAAAACTTTCGGAGGTTGTTAGGAATATTTTTTGGGTATTTTGGTAACACGATAGGATCCGTTTGTTGTGGGCGCCTATATACAGATGCAAAACTACTGTGATGTGGTTGCAGTTGCCGCAGGGACAGCTGAGCGTACCGCTTTTCCACCACATTTAGTAAACCCATCGAAAAGATGCACACCGGCAGATTCTCCGATTTGCACCGTTGTACAAATATTTTCAGTGCGATACAGATACGAGGGGCTAAGATATAAGACGAAATGAAATTATTCTAACGAGCCACTGTGGAGAATACGGGTCCCCTACACCAAAACACTAGGAAAATATCTCTGAACAACCTCCTAAATTTTGCGGTATAGCCGGCCGAGGTGGCCGAGCGGTTCTAGGCGCTACAGTCTGGAACCGCGCGACCGCTACGGTCCAGGTTCGAATCCTGCCTCGGGCATGGATGTGTGTGATGTCCTTAGGTTAGTTAGGTTTGAGTAGTTCTAAGTTCTAGGGGACTGATGACCTCAGAAATTAAGTCTCATAGTGATCAGAGCCACCTGAAACATTTTGCGGTATAGAAGGTTAGAATACAAAACAGTATAACCATACAATAAACGTGTGAATTACAATATAGGACGTGATAAGGAAACCCACGTTTCATAATCTTATAATATCTTAATCGGGATGTCGTTTAATTTCATCAGAACGTTCTTCAAACCAGTCGTGAAGTCTTTAATATATGGCACGACCCACTGTCGGGGAAAGTCATTAGTCGCGGCTGCAGATCCATGATGAGATGAATAGCCACCAAGCAGGTGAGAACACCTTCGCTTTGTGTCTCAGAGTGTCATAATATTTACGATTCACTTTGTTAGGGAGCCACAGCCGTGTTCAAAAATTGGCTTTCAGAGAACGTGGGTGCAAGGTTTCAAATGTGTGCCACATCCGAATCAAATTACCAACCCATATCAACTAGCGCACTTTCTTATCGATGTCGAATTACCTAGGAACTTCGGTGCATATACAACAAATACAAACGATGATGCTGAATGTTCGGAAATGCAGATGTGCACCACAATATACGAGAACATGAGAATATCGACATCTCATCCTGATTGAAAAGGCGAACCCTGCAACTACTTCCCGCCTCTTAGCAAGACTGGGGCATTCGTAAAGACGTGTTATATAGACAATTCGAAAACATAGGCTAATTACTCAAGCGCTGGCAATTAACGGGAGATCATTGATGGTAAAGTTCCGCTTTAAACTAGCCTTAAATATTGGCCACGAGATAACGAGACAAAACGAAGAAGAGCGTTGTGTTCCATTTCACGTTTTGTTGCTTAATACTGGACGAAAGGGCAGCTTAGCAGTTAACGCTAACGTTAGGTCTGAATGCTAACAGCTACGAATTGTAGTCAGTCTCGCTATATACTGTCATGCCCGTGACAGTTCTGTCCGAGCCATTTTTTCTCTCTATATTCCTGCACTAACTTCTATTACTTAATTTATTAATTTAGTGACTATGCTCTTTCTTCTTTCCTTGAATTTCATTTGTTGGTCTATTAAAAAGAGCGTAACGTCCTTTTGAAATCACAGGATGCCTTTGTAAAGGAAAATCAATGCGGCGGCCGACAGTCACAGAAGAAAATGTTGGTTGCGTGCAGTAGTGTTTGCTGCATGATCAACAGAAAGAAGTCTACGAACATCGAGGACAAATCAGAACTGAACGTTTGGAAGTTCTCACGGAAAAAGAATCACGAAGAAACATTTCCGCTTGGAATTGCTACTGGCTCTGACGTTGAAGAACAGAGGCAGCCGCTTTCCGTTTGCTAGAATACTTCGAAGCGTATGGAAGAGCATTGTTTTCGTGAGAAAATTGTCTTTAATAATGGAACACCTTCTTTTATGCTACAATGAACAGAGACAATATACGAAACTGGAGCACAAAGAATCCCCGCATTATCATTCGCGAATCACCGAAACTTAATGTGTACAATACATTGTAAAGACTACTGCTCCTTTTCCTCGACCGAATACATCAGTACGGGACACACATACAAGGAAGTGCTCCGAAACTGGATCATGCAGCAGCCAGAGACCGACCGCGCGGACTTCGATGGTGTTCCGCTCCACTTATCTCTCTAAATGTTCGTCAGTTATTAAATTCGATGGATCAGTTGTGGTGAGAACAATCATAATAAATGCCTGTCACGCCCTCTACATTCACCTGACTTAAAAAAAAAACAAGCACTTCTCCTTCGTTAAGAGTATTTGGTGTCTTGCGTGTTCAGACACACTTGTACTCTGCCCAGCATTAAACTCTGATGTTTGTTCCGCCCCAGTTCGCAGCCTGTCCTGTTTTACCAGTCTGGCCAGCCTAATGACGACCGACGGCGTCTGGACGTGGCATCAACTTGGTTTCGCCACCTGTTGAAGACACTCACCAAAGCAATCCTCGAACACCCGCCAAGTCGTTCAGTTGCCGAAATGCTCTTGCCGTGGCTCCGGGCCATCACAATCTGTCCTCGATGAAACTTAGATTGCGCACTTTCCCTATTTTATGTACACAAGGACAGCACGCTTATGATACTGCATGTTCCGTGCGTGTGTCAGGCTAGCAGTCATTTCTAGACAGGAGTCGCCGCTATCGCCTGGATGGATTTATATCGATAGCAGGTTGGTGGTCATAATGTTCTGGCTGATCAGTGTAACTCACTATGAGAAATGTCCTGAACTTTTAGCTGTCGCAATCATTATAGGTGACGGCGGCAAGCTGTATCGCACAAGCGCTTTACAAGCATTGACATCGGTACTGCATGTACATGGTTGTTGCATATTTACTTTAGGAAAATGTCTATAGCTCCAGGGGCACCAGTGTGAGAAATCGTCGTGCTATATGTCCTCTTCTTCGTCACTTCCGTCGTTACTTTCATTCACGCTTTTGATAATTTCTAGGTCTGTTAAAGTCTGGCCTATCTCATACTTTCCTCATTCAGCCACTTAGCAACACTCTCTTCATACTATAAACGGCTACGACCAGTTCCTCATTCTCACTCTTTTGTGTAACTTCGGGTTTTCCCAACTCGCTCTCCATTTGCGCTGCATATTGTCGAGTAACACCTTCTCTCTTTTAGTTGTCATAAATATTCCTCGTGCAACACTATACTCAGCAGCAATGGATTCCAACGAAGAACCTCGATTTAGCTTACCTGAAATTTTGAGTTTGTGCTAAACCACTACGGTAAGGTCTTTTCTTTTAGAAACCCATGATACTAAACTCGAAAGAAAGCCACAAATTCGAATAAGTATACTACTGTTCAACATTATTGCACACGATAATTGTTGTGCTTGCCATTTCTTCTTGAGTGACTAGAGGTCGGATTATTGAGAGGCCGGATTAGCGAGAGTTTAGTGTAGTTCCTCAAGATTAGCAACGGGAGATGCACTGAGAACTTTTAATAAAAGCCATACCAGTTTCCACGTTTGCAAAACAAGTCCCGCAGTATCTCACAAATAAGCGTAACGAACACTGGTGAAACTTCTCATTACATATTTAACTGTAACGCACCGAAAGTAAGCTGCATTTTCTCAAGGAGGAAAAGCATTCCTCAGAAGAGAGACAGTTGTCCGTTAACGTAGCGTGGACTTTGTTTGCGGGTTAACATGCCTTTAAACGGGCTGAAGAGAGAGGAGGCAAAGCAGACATTAGAAGGAGAGAGGGAGATGATAGGAAGCAGCGCAGCGCCTGCAGCATAATTAAAAGCTGGACGCCTGTGTGTGCTAATGAGCGCCATTGTGACGGCGAGCAGGCAGCTGTTTACGCCGACGTAGCAGCGGAAAAGGCAATTTGCCAACTCATGCGGCCTGCCCGTCTCCGGAGCCAGCGTATAGGCGGCGGACCGGCACTTTCTTTACCACTGTATCGTCTCTGTGCCGCACTTGGTACGGAGTTTTCTGTATGCGTTACGTCACGTTACGAGAAATTTCTCATTTCGATATAACGTAACTAAATATTCCGAAAGGCCGCGAGAGAGTATTACACATCTGCGCGCGGGTAGCAATCAATTAAGTAATAACTCGATCGTATCCAGATTGTAATGGACAAAGCCTAAAAAATAGAGGTCATTCTTTTCTGATCTTCCGGTACGTATAAGGCCCCCATACGACTCGGATTTGTCCCAGTTTTCAGGGCGTCCTGGCGGGGCGGCGGTAGGGAGTGCATTCTATACATGTGTCCAGGTAAAGCAGGATTCAATAACTGAGAAATGGCGCGTAGATAGTTTCGTTCGTTTCATATCTCTGAATATAAATGTCAGTCCCCTGACTGACTCATCACCGCCGAGCCCAAACCGCTAAGGACAGAAACTTGAAGCTGGCCGCTGTGGCCATGCGGTCCTAGGCCCTTCAGTCTGGAACCGCGCTGCTGCTACGGTCGCAGGTTCGAATCCTGCCTCGGGAATGAATGTGTGTGATGTCCTTAGGTTAGTTAGGTTTAAGTAGTCCAAGTCCAGGGGACTGATGACCTCAGAGCCATTTGAACCAGTTTTTTGATTACATTTTCACGCAATTTGGGTGCATAGATTCTGATAAATCAGTACCCAGAACAACCACCTCTGGCCGTAATAACGGCCTTGATACGCCTGGGCATTGAGTCAAACAGAGCTTGGATGGCGTGTACAGGTACAGCTGCCCGTGTAGCTTCAACACGATACCACAGTTCATCAAGAGTAGTGACTGGCGTATTTTGACGAGCCAGTTGCTCGGCCACCATTGACCAGACGTTTTCAATTGGTGAGAGATCTGGAGAATGTGCTGGCCAGGGCAGCAGTCGAACATTTTCTGTATCCAGAAAGGCCCTTACAGGACCTGCAACATGCGGTCGTGCATTATCCTGCTGAAATGTTGGGTTTCGCAGGGATCGAATGAAGGGTAGAGCCACGGGTCGTAACACATCTGAAATGTAACGTCCACTGTTCAAAGTGCCGTCAATGCGAACAAGACGTGATCGAGACGTGTAACCAATGGCACCCCATACCATCACGCCGGGTGATACGCCAGTATGGCGTTCGAAACTGGTCACTGTTTGAATAAAAACAAGTTTCCATGCAACTTTAACGCCAGCCGCAGTGGCCGAGCGGTTCTAGGCGCTTCAATCTGGAACCGCACGACCGCTACGGTCGCAGGTTCGAATCCTGCCTCGGGCATGGATGTGTGTGATGTCCTTAGGTTAGTTAGGTTTAAGTAGTTCTAAGTTCTAGGGGACTGATGACCTCAGATGTTAAGTCCCATAATGCTTAGAGTCATTTAAACCATTTGAAACTTGAAATTTGGAAAAGTTGTGGATCTTATATCATAGGTTTCGCTTAGGAACGGATTTTTCGAAACTCCACCCCTAAGGGGATGAAACAGGGGATAAGATGTTTTCTTTTTTTAATGTCGCTATTAAGGCAATTTTGAAGCTAGATCTATGAAATCAGTACTTAGTTTCTCGGTCAGATGAAAAGAAATACAAGTTTCAGCATTTTTGCAAATTTAACCCTATGGGGGTGAAATAGCGAGTGTAAGCGTTTTTTGAAAATATATTATTAAAGAACTACTAAAGTATTTTAAAAGCGACATCTATGAACATTGGTATTTGACTTCTCGCTTACAAATAAAAAAAATACGTGTTCCGTGTTTTTGGAAATTGAACTCGTAAAGGGGGTGAAATAAGGAATGAGATTTCTTATGAAAATATTTTATTATGAAATCATTTTCAAAACTGTGTTTGTGAAAATTTAAATTTGGCTTCCCAGTTAGAAATTAAAAAAATATGTTTCACTGTTTTTTGAAATTGAACCCCTATGGGGGTAAAATGAGGCATGAAAGTTTTTATGGCAATATTTCACTGTGCTAGCATCTTTGGAGCTAAATCCATGAAAATTTGTATTTGACTAATCTGTTAGAAATAAAACGTAAGCATGTCACACTGCTTTTGGAAATTCAAACCGAAAGGGGTTGAAATAGCGGGGGAAACGTTTTATGAAAATATTTCATCCCGAAAGCATTTTTAAAGCTAAATATTCGCAAACTGGTGTTTGGCTTCTCGGTTAAAGACGAAAACATACGTGTTTACTGTTTTTTGGAAATGCAACCATGTAAGGGGGATGAAATAGGGTCAAACTGATTCACTCACTCATCATCGCTCAGTCCAAATGGCTAAGGATAGAAACTTGAAGTTTGGAGAGGGTGTGAATCTTATACTGTAGGCATCGTTTAAGAAGGGATTGTCCGAAATTCCACTCCTTGGACGGTGAAACAGGGATGAAAGGCTTTTTGATAGAATTTCGCTGTTAAGGGAATTCTGAAGCTAGAAGTACGAAAACTAGTATATGGTTTCTCAAGTTAGAAAATAAAGGGCTGAAATAGTGGGTGAAAGTTTTTTGAAAATAAATAATTTCTGAAGAACTAACAAATGATTTTAATACAATATCTATGACAATTGGTATTTGACTTCTCGGTTACAAATAAAAAAAATTCGTGGTTCAGTGTTTCTGAAAATTCGACCCCTAAGGGAGTGTAATAGCGGTTGAAAATTTTTAAGCAAATATTTCGATACATTAAAAAAACTGAAGTTATGAAATTTGGTATTTCACTTTTCGGTTAGATTTAACGAAATATTTGTTAGGGTATGAAAGTTGCTATGGAAATATCTCCACCAGAATGCAAATGGCATGATTAACGAAAAATTTGGACTTCAGCTAGCAAATTCTCTTTTTGGTCAGAAGTGCATTCGGAAAACACCATGCTTATACGCCCTTAATTACCGTGAAAAGCTTAGAAGGTATTGCAGTTTGTGAACAGCATAAAAATTCGATTAAATAAAAACAAAGACGTAATCTCTGCAGGCCGTACAGTCTACGTGAGCGAAGCAGCGGTAAAACCAGGGGCAAGCTCTCTTCGACGCTGTTCTATACAAATACTTCTTTATTGAGAATAATGAGAAGCTATCGACAATCGACGACCGCATTCACTGTCCAGCCGCCCCGCCTGCCTGACAGTTGTGCGGAGGTAAGGAAATTGTGCAAGCATAGTTTTCGCCCCCACACGTCAGGGCCGCAAACTGACCTTGATACCGCAGTATAACGACTTACGTGAATGTGTTTCATTTATATTTGATAAGATTTTTTAACTCGGCATTATTTTATTTGTAACGGCCAACTTACAGTCGACAGATTTTGTGTTCGGCAAAATAATCCGATTTGACCCAAATGTCAGCGGTCGGCAACTTAAAGAGATGGCAGCCCTAGGAACCTACAGTTTTGTGTTAAGAGCTGTTTCTCTCAGATTGTGTTGACCTTTGTACTTTTTATTGGCCGTCACGATGGTCTTCATCCTTATGATATACTGTGCAGTCTCATTGATGTAACCACCTGTAGAAAGCGTTACAGTGCGGATAGCTGCGAGACGTGCAGGAAGAGTGTCGCTTAGGTACTGGAAGATACCGACAAGGATGTGGGGAGCCATGCCTACTCCACTGGCGTAGCCAGCTGCGCAACGCTTCTCGACCGAGGACCGATGGGGCGAACAGCCAGTTCGAGGTGGTCCCGCAGATTCTAGATAGGTTTTTAATCCGATGAGCCTGGCGGCCAGGAAAGTACGGAAAACTCATCCTGGTGCTTTTCGAGCCACACACGTACACTGAGAGCTGTGTGACGTGTTGCTTTGACCCAATGGTAAATGTCACCTGACCGAGGGAAAAAAACTGCATTTTAGGGTGGACACGGTCCCAAGTACAGATGCATAATTGTGTTGATCCACTGTACATTCCAGAATGGCGAGGTCATCCAGGGAATGCCACGAAAACGTTCCCCAGACCATAATGCTCGCTCCTTCCGCTTTTGTGTTTGCTTTCAGACGTTTCAAGAAATGGTTCAAATGGCTCTGAGCACTATGAGACTCAACATCTGAGGTCATCAGTCCCCTAGAACTTAGAACTACGTAAACCTAACTAACCTAAGGACATCGCACACATCCATGCCCGAGGCAGGATTCGAACCTGCGACCGTAGCGGCGGCGCAGTTCCAGACTGAAGCGCCTAGAACCCCACGGCCACTCGGGCCGGCTTTCAGACGTTTCATGCCGTACGCGCCAACTGTCGTCTGTACGATGGATCACAAGCCGTTACCAATCTGAAAAGGCCACCTGTCGCCACTCACTGCATGTCCAACTGCGTTACTGGCGCGCAAATTCCAGCCTTCGCCGCCGGTGAGCAACAGTCAGCATAGGTGTGTGAAACAGGCGCATGCTGCGGAGGCCCAAACATAGCGATGTTCACTGAACGGTCGTTGGTGAGACGCTGTTGGTAGCCCCTGGTTCATCTGCGTGGTCAGTTGCTCAACAGTTGCACGTCAGATAAATGGCTCAGTTTCCGCTTTACGACAACGACTGCGCTGTTTTCAGCGTCCCCCAGCACTCTTTATATACCTTGCACTGTTAGTGCTGCCACTTGCCATTTATGAGTGATTATTGCACGTTGATGTCTAACATAGGCAGTAGTCACATTAATTTGACTGGACCGTGTATATGAACACCTGTCTGCTGTGAGGTTCACTTTCTGAAACTGATTTACGCAGTTTGTTCCACAGTCGCGCTTGTATTTTTTACACTTTGTATTTCTTACTTCCGCACTTCTTTCGGTTTCTCTTTTAGTACCGAAATCTAGCCGCGGCGCGTGCTCTGGGCGTAGTTTTGTGACGGGCGACACTCAATGAGGGAGGTCAAAAGAACAGGGAAAGAAGAAGCTTGAAGTACGGGGGGGGGGGGGGGGGGGGAAGACATGGAAGAGAGTAAATTGGGGAAGGGGGAATAAAACAGTAACTGAGGGTAGATTTATAAAAGAAAATGACGAGGAAATTCGGATTAGACTGTGTTGAGCAACAGCTCTCTACCACCTACCTTTCCCTGATACGAAGACGCTCGTTTCCTGTTTCTGGCTACTAGACAGAAGCCACTCTCGTTGTGACAAGTGAGCTAAAAGAAAGTATAAGGCGCATATTTTCGTTCCTAGTTGCACTGATCAACAATCAATGATTGTTGATCAGTGCAACTAGGAACGAAAAATATGCGCCTTATACTTATCCTTTTAGCTTCATTGTTCACCAAACGAGAGTGGCTTCTGTCTACGTGCACCTTTGACTTCAATGGTACTAGTCTAGGCTAATCAGCGGTGAGGATTAAAAGTAAATGGAGTAATGTAGGCATAAAAAGGGGGAGGGGGGGGGGGGAAAGTGAAAGTTAGCCCTAGGCGCCAGTTACCCTTCTCGCTCTACTGACAAAATTCTCAATAAAGCTCGACATTCTGACGCGATTGTGAAAGCTTTTTTTATCTAGTTCGGTTTGTGTATAAACTGTCGGAATGTCTTTATCTATCGTCTCACATTTAATTAGGTATTGTTTTTGTACAACCACAAATTGTGCGAGTGGTCAATTTTAAAATGATACAGCCCGGTGGTGACTCATAGCGCTACAGCCCGGTGGTGACTCATAACGCTAATCGAGAAAAGTAATTACGACGAAGTCCGTCGATCCAGTGTCGGGTGCGATAAGCGTACATAGATGACGAAAGCATTATACTGCATAGGAATTTTCTTGTCACAGACTATATCTCACGATAATTGCAAATAAACGCCTGTTCATTGATGTGCGGACTTGGTGTTGCACTCAGCCACATTCACGTGTAATGACAGCTTTTAGCAGGATGACGCGTACTCCCAAAGCAGTGTGGCAGTGAGCTAACAATGATTTAGCCATCACTCAAGTACTCGGTACAGCAATCGCACTAACAACGAACGAGGCCGTATCTGTACTCTGAGTGCAGCAACCAGTGTGACCTGCGAGCCGATTGTCTGTGCATGGACCAGTAGCATGACGGAGATAATGACTCGTATTTGCAGAGTACGCAGGCATGTGCAGCTGGAAGGAGGGCTGGGCCGATGGAGCAGTCGACTGCGCACCGTGTAGGTCGACCGTCAAGGTCCCGCTGCCTCGCAGCACACGTGCAGCCGGAGTACACACACCAACTCCCGAATAGGCGAGCTGGCGTCTTGTTGCTGGGCGCAGCTTGCAGGACTAAAACTGACACCTGGAGGGAATCAAGCAAACTGCCTGCTTTGTCCTGAGGTATGTAAACACGCTGGAGAGAATTATACACCCATGACTACAGATCCACTTAAATTATGTGGTCTGAGATGCCGAAATCACATTTACTAATTTCCAGGGTTCTGGATGGCATGGAGTGAGCGACTGTTTACCAAATTAAATTTGCAAAAACTTTCGAAAATGCATTATTAATATTCTTTATTAATGATTAATTTCGAGCCCTAACCGCACCATAAAAATTTTTTTAAAAATCAAATGGCTTTGAGCACTATGGGACTTAACATCTGACGTCATCAGTCCCCTAGAAATTAGAACTACTTAAACCTAAATAACCTAAGGACATCACACACATCCATGCCCGAGGCAGGATTCGAGCCTGCGACAATGCGAGTCCAGTGTGCTAGCCACTGCACCACCTCGCTTGGTAAGACAAGGAATATGATGAAGCTCCTACATACCCTTCAAGGAATCACGAATCTATAATTGCATTTATGTACCACTTAAGACAAAACAATTACCAGTATCAGTTACTTTTCTTTTCTTTTCTTTGATGTGACTCTTGAAGATGGGGAGGCCTGGAAACGTGTAGTGGAAGAAAATTAAAGTGAATAACGAAGATAAACGTTTCACTTTGTTTGTTGTATCACAGATGATCGCACTATGCAGTTCACAGTCCAACATGAAAGACGTAAACACAGCGTTCTCAGAAGCATCATGTTACTGCTGTAATTAGTGTTTCATTGCACAATACCTAGACTATTTGAAACGTTCTTTTCATCATAGACTTTTCCTTAAGGGACACCGCGTGATCGACAAGTAAGAGTCACGTTTCTTTGGAGTTTAGGAAGAAACAAAATCAATAACAGATGACAGCTGTGTGTGGATCCACCAGGCGCACTCGTATGCCTCTGCTAAATGAGCACTTCCTGCGAACTGCAGTGTTGCGGTTTTAGCTTGTCAACAGTGTTATGTGTACAGATTTTTGAAAGAGATCATTTAAACTCACTCATCACTGCTCGCAGAAAAAGAATATATATAGTCGCCACGAATGGATTTTCTTACAGTTCTTCTTATGTATGACTGGCACATAATTGTCATAAACTGTGACATTCTGCCAAAGTTTGCGACAGGGAGCTTTAAATGAACTGTGGAAAAGTAAATAAAAAAAAAAGTTCAAATGGCTCTGAGCACTATGGGACTTAACATCTGAGGTCATCAGTCCCTAGAACTTAGAACTACTTAAACCTAAGGACATCACACACATCCATGCCCGAGGCAGGATTCGAACCTGCATCCGTAGCGGTCGGGAGGTTCCAGACTGAAGCGCCTAGAACCGCTCGGCCACACCGGCTCATTATCAAATCATACAGCAGAAAACAAACCGTAAATGCGCTGTACATTACAAAGCAATGTCACAGTACAAAGATAACTGATGAAAATTGGTACATACCAGTAAGCTATGCAATACCATCCAGTGAGATAGCCATATGACTGTTCATTTTAATTAAACACATCATTGTAAAGTAGCGCAGCACTGTTTTGCCATATGTCGCTCTTCGCGAATAATGTCGTCAGTGCGGATTTGAAGCGAGGGAGTTGATACTTCAACCGGCCGGCCAGGACGTTGCACGACAGTCATAAAAAATTCCGCGGTTCATTTCGCTTTCACCGTATTGTAAAATCGTTCGGGAGAAGATTTTAGGTGGTTTTTCACCTTCAGGAATCAAACTGAGCACTAAAGTTTTTCAACTAACGTGGAAACTTCAAGCGGACACGCCATCGTTAAATGCAATATTGAGATAATAAATGAAACAGTTTTTATCCATCAACTGTTCTCAGCTCATCTCAGTGACGCCAAACTAGAGTCATAAAAGTACAAAACAACTCTTACGATCTGTTGCACTTCTACATTAATTTCTTCTAATTATTTAACTCGCATCCTAATAAAAAAATCAATATAAACTAAAATTGCTCTTAAAATTATGAAAAAACTATATTAAGGACCAAAATACTAGATTTTTTTTATATGAATGATTCACCGACGTTAAACCTTCCCCATATACTATAATGAAATGAACTAATAATTCTCACTACACGCGTTAATGTGAATCTCTAGTTAAAAACTCAATTCCTCTACTTCCATTATTCAGAATAAATGAAATCCAAGACCTAACTTCTGTCATTCTCTTCATCTATTGCAGTCTAACTCCTCATAGGAAACCATACTGTTGCCTGTACCCGCAAAGATCAGCAGACAGTATAAAACTTCAGTGCAGCATGTCACCGCTCTTGAAACAGAGTCGCACAATTTTTAATTAAATAAAGCGACACGCTGCGGTTGCAGGATTCTTTTTCACCTCTTATTGGAATAGTAATAAAATTAAGAATGGAAACACCCAAACTTTGTATATTATGAATCACTTTCGCTTTTAGTCATCAAAGACAGTACTACGTAGGCAAATATACACAGCTGTAGAAACAAATGGGGTATCAAGAGCAGCTACGATACATTACGGAATCTCAAGAGCAGCTACGATACATTACGCAATCTTTTAGTTCATGTTACAATCTGTGTGAAGATGCAAGTTGTAGTTTAATGAGGTGACTTGATACAGCTGTCAGCAACTTGGATAACCTAATTTTTGCCAATAGCTAAAGGCAAACATCCAATTCTTCAAAAATGAAAGTTGATAATGTGTTTTATCAGTTTTGACTTACGGCAATTAAAAATGGGATTTTAATGATACTGTTAAAAACATAGGATGGTCAGCGAGCAATGGATACGTTTATGTTCTGAACTACTAAAAAAGACAGAAAGGCAAACAAATCGACCAGAGAACACACTTGGGTGGAAGACGTAATTATCTCTGTAATGAAAGTGAAATCTACGTGGGCAGGAAATGTAGCCAGGCGAATGGATGGCAACTGAATCAAGAAAGTCCTTTGCTGAATTTCAATAAATAAACGAAAACCTTGATAATGATCTAATGGTAAGTGGGCAGAGGACATTAAAAAACATGCAGGACCAACATAGATACATTTAATTCAGGACACAGGATAGTATAGGGGAGGCCTTTATCGAGCAGGGCATATCAAACGGCTCACGATGCCTACGATCACAGAAAGACGGATGTAAGCAAGGGCGCGATAAGATACCAGTATATTGGTATTTATTCAGGACACCAAAGAGAGAAAATTTTCACCAATGGGATAGGCCAGAGATGAGTAAAGGCAACAATAACTAGTACCCTCTACAACGGTGTGAGGAATAGTAGTAGTAGTAGTAGTAGTAGTAGTAGTAGTAATGCACGGTCTTCTCCTGGCAACATTTATTATGCTGTAGTCAATGTGTTACTCATTACAGGTTGCCAGTGATGTGGTGAAGTAATGCAGCACGACAAACAACCTGTGGTCGTCTAGAACTCAGTGTTTCTCAACACGTTTGTGTGACGTGATGTTTTTTATGTCTTCTAATCATCCGCAGATTAAGTATGTAGAACGTAAAAAATTTATCGCCATGTAGCCCGATTTGCAAGAAATCGTTCCATAAATAAAATGTCGTACGACTACGGCCTCCCGTCGCGTAGACCGTTCGCCGGGTGCAAGGCTTCCGATCTGACGCCACTTCGGCGACTTGCGCGTCGATGGGGATGAAATGATAATGATTAGGACAACATAACACCCAGTCCCTGAGCGGAGAAAATCTCTGACCCAGCCGGGAATCGAACCCGGACCCTTAGGATTGACATTCCTCGAGCTGACCACTTTTTTTTTTAATCTCATTTTGTCCGTTTTCGTTCGTTGTATCCGCTCGGGGCGGACGTCGCAAGACACCCGTTTCAGTTCGTCGTTGATCCATCAACTCAGTTTTTTTTTTTTTAACACAGGGCAGCTAACCCTCTGATCAAACACGCCGAGTTACCGTATCGGCACAGCAACCGGGGCGGACAGCGTACATGACTACACGCATATATGTTTCTTATGTACTTTATGTGTTTGCTTTTATGCATCCAGAAGAAAAGTCACATGTAGGGTTGTCGCGAAAGTTTCAAACGCACTTTGGTGTCCACCGAAGCAAAAAAGGTTGCGAAATGCGGGTCTAGACAATGCGAGCTGCTTCTGCTGGTTAGCCAGCCGTGGCCGTCGACTTTCCCCGCGGCGACTACTGGCGACGCGGCATGCATGCCAACCCTCCGGTCGCCTCGCCGCTCTAGTTTCGGTCTGCGCTACGGTAATCCGCTTCACACCTCACATCGTCCAGCAGTGTGCACCACTCATCATGGTTCTACGTTACTTTTAAACCTATTAAAGTACGACGGACGTTCAATAAGTAATGCAACACACTTTTTACTGAGAGCAGGTTGGTTTTATTCAGGGTTCCAATAAACCATATTATTCCCCATTCTTTTGTTTACAAAATCCTATTTTTCAATATAATCTCCTTTCAATGGGACGGCCTTGTGCCACCGCACCGCGGGGGGAGGGGGGACGGGGGGAAGACTGTATCAACAGCATCCTCGTCGACCACTTACTGTTTCCCGTGGATTGCATCCTTCATTGGGTCAGATAGATGAAATTCTGAATGCGCGAGATCCAGGCTGTAGAATGGATGAGGAAGAACAGTCCAATGAAGTTTTGTGAGCTCCTCTCGGGTGTGCAGACTTAGGAAAAGTTAGTTTGCTTTTCTTGGGGCAACGAACAAGCTACAGTCGTTTCTCCAATTTCATGAGGTCAGCACAATACACTTCCGAGTTGATCTTTGCACTATGATGGACGACATCAAACAAAATAACCCCTTCAGAGCCCCAAAAGACCGCCGCCATGGCTTTACCCCAGGGTGTGGCTTTGAATTTTACCTTCGGAGGCGAGGCGATGTAGCGCCGCTGCATGTATTACCGTTTTGTTTCCTGTTCGAAATCATTAATCCATGTTTCATAGCCTGTGACGATGTTCGACAAAAAATTGTCACGATCAGCCTCGTAAAGCGCAAGCGGCGAGGGACCTATTGGGCGCATACGTTTGAATACCCCAAATGATGGACTAGCATATCAGCACTACCAACAGACACGTCCAGTTAAGCACCGAGGTGTGTTTGTGATCCGCCGATCACCTCGAACAAGAGTGTCCGCACGTTGCAGCATTGCAGATGTCACTACTGCGAGCGGCCGACCGGTACGCGGGAGATATGACAGGTCTGCGCGACCTTGCTGCGATGATGACAGACGCCTTGCCCAACGACTCAATGTGGTTTTGTTCGCTGTCAGGTCTCCGTAAACATTCTACAAGCGACTGTAAATATCTGCGGTGCACTGGTTTCCGCCTAAAGAAAATCTCTGCTTGGAACGCAACACCGTTACAGACGCATTTTGAAGGCTACTTATAGCGCTACAACCTATACGAACTTCATGAAACTGCAAGGGCTGAAGCGAGGATATTCCACGATGTTCCACAACAAATTTCGCATTTTTTTCAAGCGAAATTGGCCGCGAAAAAATGTGTTGCCTTACTTATTGAACGGTCTGTCCCGACTACTTTGCCGTGGCATGACGTTTGTGTGAGTGAGAGACCTATTGTGTTTAGTGCCCAGCTGATTGCAAAACAGTCTGCAGCTCCTACTTATTGTCGAGTGCTAATGAGAAGCACATCTCTTGGCAAACGTGTGCGGAACTATTTGAACAACAGTTTAATACAGGAAGTGTTTCGGATAAATCTCCAGCAAAGCCTGCAATGCAAAAGTTTAGTGGATCAGTTTTATTGTGAGCACCCAATATATGCAGGGTGTAACATAATTATCTTTGCAGACTTTGAGAACAGGCTCCTTACACCAGAACAAGAAAAAAAGTCTAGCAAACATGGGCTCCATAATGCATAAAAGAACTATAAGCACTTGAGGTATACATTTTAGATCATATGTTTACTGGACTTTTTTTCTTGTTTTGGTCCACGTTACCTCCTCCAAAAGCATGGAAAGAAAGCGCTAGCAGAAGAAGAGATCTGTTTCAGTACCGAAGATGAACAAAAAAGTGGTCACAGCTCTCTTACGGGACGCATTTTACAAGAAATATTTTTCTAGTTTCGCTGTAAGGAATTTCCTCAAAGTCTGTAAAGGGAATTTAGTTAAACCCCTACATTAGTTTTTTTGCGTCTTTCGCCGAGTTAATTTTTTCTTTGGCTGTGACAATGTTTGCAGCTTTATAGTTGTTCGCGAAATGTGCTTGAGTCAGTTGTGGTAGAGTGTCGGCACGCGTTACATTGCAATCAAAGGTGGCGAGTTTGCAGTGGTTTGATGCTTAGGCGTGTGTTTAAGTGTGTCGTGGTTCATTATAGCATTAATTGTTGTTTAATATGGTATGTTTAGTATCATATTACTTAGTCGGGTCAGGAACCTTGGCCAAGTTATAGTTTCAGTGTTTAAAAGTTTACTGGAAGTTGAGGTACACGGGCGATTTCAGACATTGCGAAATTCTACTGTTTGTATACGTGTAAAAACAAGACCGTCTACATATTCTAAACGACAGATACAATGTTCAAACCATATAGAGTATTTTACCTATTGCTTGAGATACGGCAATGTAGGATGGAATAGGAACAGTCGGGAACTGACCCATCTATATGATGTACAACAATGCTGCACTGTACATCGCTTAAGAAGACTGCCTTTAAAATCAAATCTGGAAGAACGATCCTTTACTTTTTCCATTAATGTATCGTAAATTATCCCGGCAGGAAAAACGAATAAATCCCTCCCATTCGAATTATTTTAACCACAAGGACTATTACCAGTCACAGTTGCCATAATGAATCATTTAAGTGTACGAAGGCTGCCGTAAGCTGATGTTTAAAATTACGAAATTCGGCCTAACAAATGACAAAAGATCCCAAACGAGAAACACTCCTCCCCCGCGCCCCTCGCCACGTGATCACACTAGAGGCAGGCGCGAAACATGAGGACTCAAGAAGTATAAGCACCCTTTGCAGCTTCGGATCACGTTCAAATTTCGTGGAATGGTTTAGAACGGTTTCTAGCAGTTCCATCCTGTAAACCAGAGAAAAAATTGCGCTCCAAAGGGGTGCGACCACGTTCAGTGGTCCAGCTGGCCCAAGATGTCGTTTGAAAACGGTCGAATCGTGCGGGGATGGAGGGAGGCGGAGCAGCAGAGTCAGAGGTTGTCAAGATCATCATCCTGTTGCTCATGCATTGCCAACTGTCGTTTTCAACGCTAAATGTGGCCATCCATAAGAGAACTACGTGATTTCAACTTCGTCCGTCGCGGTTTTGTCCTCCACCGTAGAGGCGTCAAAAGAATGGTTGAAATGTAGGTATAAGAGGCGGTGTGACAATCGTCCCATCGCTTGACAAGCTCACGATGGCGTTGGGCAGAACTGTGGTGGAATCTGGTGCCAACGTGACACATTAACCCACCCTACACTTCACATGGACTTCTGAGCTCTGGCCTTTTTTCGCGTGTGTAGACAAGGTGCTGTATGAACCGCCGCAGAGTTCAAGCATGATAACGCCGCACGCCACACTTTTTCATCATTATACAGGAAGGTTGTAGGCAGCTTTGAGCCAAATTTCGAACTTGTACGTCGCAATGGAAGGCAATTATCGCGTTAAAAAAAAGTGGTCCTTTTAATTGTGTTACGCACTGTAAATATTAATAAGATAAACATACAGAGCCTTTCGAGACAAATGTAACTAATCGTTTGTGTGTGCCTTTCGGATACGTTCTTATTATGTGGAAAATCCTTGTTTTTCGTACTTAATAGGACAGTAACGGAGACTTCAGCTGATTCAACTTATGATGTAATTTCGCTTGCCATGTCCGACATTTGGTGCATGCTAACGTTACACGATTTAAATCGGTGTCTGCTTCTCTGTCATGACTGTACGTTGGAGAATCAATAACTCTAATTTTATAAAGGCGACTGGGATAACGTCCGTGCCGTAATCGCGTTCTTATGGAGCTCATTCCTACTCCGTTAAAAACCACGGTTTCCTCGGCAGTTCCATTGAATACGGGCATAAAATCTTCCTTTGAGTATATACTGTATGTGGCCTGCTTACTACGCAGATGCTCGCTCTGACCATAAGTCCGGACACAGTGGTCGTCGCAAGTGCGCGTACTACTGGAGCACGCTCCCCGTCAGACGCAAATTCTCAACTTATCCACACACTACTAGTAATGAGGACAATGGACAGCACTCTACATCATCAGTTGTGTGTGGATAAGTTGAGAATTTGCGTCTGACGGGAGTCCGTGCAGTTGCCACGATCACAGCGTCCTGATGGTTTAGTGGCCAGAGCATCTGCTTAGTAAGGAAGAGACCCGGTTCAATTACCGGTCCGGCACAAATTTTCAACTTAACCCAGTTGATATAAATCAATGTCCACTCGCAGCCATTGTCTGTAATACCTCTGTGTCTTAATTCTTTTGAGTAATTGTTCACTGCCTGCTCCACTCTTCCTGTGTGCTGGTATATACGGCACTGGCGTGTATCTACATCTACATTTATACTCCGCAAGCCACCCAACGGCGTGTGGCGGAGGGCACTTTACGTGCCACTGTCATTACCTCCCTTTCCTGTTCCACTCCCGTATGGTTCGCGGGAAGAACGACTGCCGGATAGCCTCCGTGTAGACGTGTGGCATATGACAGCACTCAGCTTGTTATTGGCTGCCTCCCTTCCCTGTTTCTCGGGCGTAAACAAGACGGTGCCGCCATCTTGGTCAGGTCCTCAGTTCGCTTTGACGAATAACAGCCTCAGCATCGACGAAAAAAGAAAAAAACTGAAGCAGTGTGTGACAGGAGTAAACAGCCTTCCTACGCCGTAGTCACAGTTTCCACCTATCCCTCTATTTTTTTATCAACAGTGCGCGGAAGCCACGATGAACCGACCACGGTCTCAAACTCCCAGCGAGAAACAAACAAGACGATCGGTACCGCTTATCACTGCTCGTGGTTCCTAACACGCCGGTTAGCGAAAAGCGGGCTTAGAAAGCCGCCTCAGCAGAGCGAGTCGGCGGTGGCGCTCGTTTGCACTTTCCACTGCGCGATGGGGAAATCGTAGCCGCGCTTTCACTCGGTCCGCTCGGAGCCCTCTCGCCGGCGCACCTGTGGAAGCGTACGCTAATTTCTGCCCCCTGCGAAATTTGACAGGAGCGGCGTTACGTAACCGCGCAGCCGCTCCCCCTCCTCTTCCCGAGCCAGCGCGTCCATTGCTATCGTCCCATTGGCTGCGTGCTGACGTCATTTGACTACGCGCCCGGTTCGGCTATCGCCAAGGCCACCCGTCCTCCAGCCAGCTGTCAGCGCTGCCTAGTTTACAAGCCGTCAGCTGACGACAAAGCTTGAACCCCGACTTCCATACCACGGATGCAGCACTCTCACGGTATCCTGTTTGCACGTTGTAGCAAAAAAGGTTGTCTCTACAATTTGCCTGCATGAAAATAATTTGTCAGTTTCTCGAGCAATACTCATTTACCTTCGTCAAATATTTTCATTTTTCTCTTCAGATTACAATCCACACTCGACCAATAGCCAGATGCAGGGCATCGCCTGTGCGTTACGAAACTACTGCAAGATAAATTTGTTCCCTTCAACACACTGTTAGCTCCATCTGGCAAGAGAGCCTTCGCTCTTCCTGCAGCCCGGCTGCGCATGAGCTGAAAACGTGGCAACGCCGCAGAATCCACATCCCTGTAAACATCTAGAATTATCTCTCTGTAGTCCGTCGTTTTGCCAGTTTGTTAAATATTCTCCTGCGTAAGTAGCAACAAAACAGATTTTATAACATAAAATCTGTAATGTACGTACGACATTGGTCATATCTTTCTCTAGTTTAAACGAGAGCAAAATCGTTTTCCTGGTGGCAGCGGAACGTGTTAACTCAAAACAGTGATATAATAAGTGCCTTATCATGCTGGCAAATTCAGTTCCATAACTATAAGAAACGCCCTTTGATGTATTTCATTTTGTTTTGTCATTGGCGAAGATGAGCTACAATATTGGCCTGTATGTACAAGTCCAAGAGGGTTGTTAAGCAAGCCCCTGTAAACTTAGTCTTATTATAGTGTTTGATACGTATCTGCTATGCTTATCGAGAGATAAACATTCATCCTACACATCACAATTGCTTTTTACGTTTGTAGACTTTAGTAGAAGGCAGCGCCTTTATATTATCATTACACATCACTATAAGACAGCTGATACAGCAAGTAACATTACTTCCATATTCTACAGGTCATGTAAATAGAAAATACTCTCCTTACTGTATTCCGCGAAAGACAACTCTTTCTACCAACTGCTCCACAATTACGATCTATCCCTTGTAACAGATTATATGATGGATTTTGATACTGTTCCTATGACGTTTACGAACAACAAGTTGGAACGGCAGACGTGACCTGTGAATTACTCTCTACTGTGTGGTACATTACTAATGTTATTATCTTACGTTAGAGCAGTTGTCGTCAAACATTTTTGCTTAAGACGGACGGAATTGGAAGGGCGGCTGTGGCAAGAGGAAGGGGGGGGGGGGGGGAGAGGTTGAATGGTCACTCGAAGAGGAAGTCAATTTTTACCAAACCACGGTAATTGATAGAAGCTTAACTTTTACACGTTTTGAATCTACACGTTATGAAGTATCACACAACATTTTTAAGTGAAAAAGATAATATATTGGAAGTACATGCATTCTTCGTAAGGCTTTTATAGCAATCAATTCTTCGTACCTATGCACGTAATGTGACAACTGCAATCACAATAGGATCCCATGTTTGTTTTTATGAGTTTTGGCCGCATTTTCCAGGCATTTCCACGTTCCTGTATCTGAAAGAATACCAAGCGGCTGCAGCATACAGTTTTCAATCGGACTTTAGTGTTAGAGCAAATTAACAGAAAGGAGACGGCTGTAAATCGTATAGCTTAATCTAAAATTGTTATAAATGGATATAATGGTGGATGTTAGCTTATATACAATAGCGTGTAGGAGCCAGTTTTATCTGTTCTATTATGCGTGTGTTTTGGAAGTAACTAACTCTTACTGTACTGAACACATTGGCCACGTTTCCCGGTGAGTAATGTCGCCATTTTACTCCATCGGACGCCATGTCGGGATTAGTGATTAGCAGAAAAAAACTATCAAACTGAAATAAATAACAAGGAACTGTATCTGTAGGTCAAAAGACGTTTGAACATTTATATTGCGAATTATTATTACTCTTCATACCTGTATAGGTAACAAGAATAAAATAAATGACTTACCTCACATTTGACGACCCACAAAAAGTTTTTACTAAAAAATTGCGGAACAATCTGTCAATCGTATATATTTGCTTTCAAATGAATCTGGGTAAAATCTGCCTTCCCTGCAACTAGTGACCATTCCACATTTCGTCGCTGCGAGAGGCCAATTCAGTTAAATATGATGGGCTTAAATGATTTCAGCTGTAGTGTTGGCAGAAGAGCCAACACTGTTTTTCTAGAGGAGGCCGAAATGCACGCGTTTAATTACAAGCTGACTGGCGTGAGGTCTGGAACAGGATAATATCTTGAGAATTGCAAATAAAGTACGTAGTTGATATAATACTTAATTTTAATCTACAATTGTAGAACATCTCTCTTGATGATACATGCTTCATAATATTAATTATCAATTGAATACGGCGCCTTGCTAGGTCGTAGCAAATGTAGCTGAAGGCTATGCTAACTATCGTCTCGGCAATTGAGAGCGTATCGGTCAGTGTAGCTTCGCTAGCAAAGTCCGCTGTACAACTGGGGCGAGTGCCAGGACGTCTCTCTAGACCTGCCGTGTGGTGGCGCTCGGTCTGCAATTACTGACAGTGGCGACACGCGGGTCCGGCGTATACTAATGGACCGCGGCCGATTTAAAGGCTACCACCTAGCAAGTGTGGTGTCTGGCGGTGACGCCGCATCAGCGATTTCCTGTAGATAGATCCTCAAGCAAGATCTGGCCGTTTCAGTTACCGTATTTATGACCATTACATTACATTTGTTTCTGTTGGCGGTTAACTGGCAATATATGTAGATACGATCTGCAGGCTAAGTCTGAACTCTAGCGACAGTTGTTAAACGTTGATGTTTGTCAAGAACCATTTTATAAAGAAACCTTAAAAGTCTCCTGTAGCTCAGTGCAATCTAGTACGCTCGACTTGTTGCGTCATTGTGTTTACCGCATAGAAAATTTCTAAAGAAAACATCCAAATTTCCACGTGGTACTCATTGTGCAGAGAGTGCCGTCGGCCTGGACCGTGCAAGCTGACAAATTCTCAGCAGTGCATTGTCTAAAAACTGGTACGACGCTCACCGACCGTTCTAATGACTGCTCCGTTCAGTCACAAAATCGTTCAGAATACCATACTCTACACTGAGAACAAATCAGTGTCGATAGGCTTGATGTAAGAGGGAGGATTGGAACGTAACGCACAGTTCTCTCCTGGTACTGCAGTCGGAGTGTTGTAATTTCACGACGATATAGTTTGACGTTTGAGCTACATACAGTATTTTGTTTTCATGTGCAGCTCTAGCGAGAGAAACCTGATCTGCGAAACAAACATGGCGCGCATCTTACTGCCAGCTTGTGAAGAGCAGCGAACTGTATTTCGATATTTGTGGGCCATAGGGTATAAACCGAGTGAAGTTCACAGTGTCATGCGTGGTGTGTATGGGGACGACTGTATGGACTATAGCAGTGCTTCCAGGTGGTCTGCATTTTTCAAAGAGGGCCGTGTGAACCTTAGTGATTCGCCATGCTCCGGTAATAGCTGCAATCCCGCAGAATGTCGACGCTATAGAGGCAGCAATTTGGAACGACCGGCGTGTGCAACTACGAAACTTACCGCAGCAGTTCAACATTTCCTATGGTGCGGAGCACTATATTGTTCATGACACGTTGAAATTTCGTAAAGTTAGTGCTCATTGGGTGCTTAAGAAGCTGACAGACAACAACAAGGGACAGCGAATAATGACAAGCTTGGATCACTTGTCTATCCATACTGTATCATTACTTATCTGACGCTAAAGGTGAAACACAATGGTGCATTTTTGAGCTGCAGGAGATGCACCATGCTCAGAACGTATTTATTACTTGTTGTTCCGTACTTCTTGTCCAGAGAGGAGGTTAGTACAAAATATATGCGGTTACTTTCAGTATTCCGTTCCCATTGGTGAAAAAAAACTATAGTATTTTCTCTCATTTATGTAACGCCCCCTTGGTCTGGAGTCTGAGTCCCGATTTAGATCATCGTCACCGCTTTAATTTTTTAGTAAAAATAAATGACAACGGCAGCCGAAGACCTCCCGCAGTATAAGGAACCACCATAATACTGCCACCGGCCTTGTTAAGAGCGTGGAGGAGCGGTTTCGTCTCATAGATCCAAAAGCCTTTTTCTTGCTGTGATATATTTATTTACGTTTGAGCAAGAGAAATGCTTAACTTAGGTTCATATGGTTGTTTATGCAGTGCAATGTTTTATCGTCGATAAAAACATGTTAAAGCTTTATTGTGCTCTTGCTTAAGCGCCCATGGACATTTTTCCTTATATGTTTAAATAATGTGGATTGTGTATCGTTATGTACATTAGATTCGTTTATTGTTATACTGGATGGCCACTGGTGGTGGTACGAGATATGACGCGTTTGCGTTCGTGAAATCCCTTTTATTCATGCTACATTTCAAAACTGACTTGGATATTTTGGTTTTTCTGTATAAAAAGTTCGAACTGTGTACCATTATGTACAATTGATTGGTCACTGGTAGCGCTATGAGGCGTGACGCGCATGCGTTCGCAAGATCTCTTTTTGTGCGCGCATGTTTTACATTGTGACTGTGTTTTAACATCATATTAAAGATCCTATATAGCCGTTATTTTTTAAATTTTGTAAAATGAAACAAACGACCTCCCCGTGGTGCACTCCTTTCAGTACCCTCTACCCCAGTTTACCTAACGATGCTCAGCTCAAGTAACACTGTTTTGCTGCATGCAGTATTGGACGTTCGTACGAAAACAGTATCTTGCATTTCGCTACTCATACAAGCAATGTGGCCAGCGCATACACATTACGGTGTTCGGTAGGACTTATGTGCTATGTAATCACCTTGTCAAACGTACTTTTATTTGGATAGGCATTACGTATTGTACACTTAAATTATAGCACCGTACACACTGTTCTGCAGGATCGTTTGATAATGGACTACAAGGGTTCGAAACTGGTCACCGTTTGAATAAAAGCAAGTTTCTATGCAACTTGAACGCCGGCCACAGTGGCAGAGCGGTTCTAGGCGCTTCAGACCGGACCCGCGCGACCGCTACGGTCGCAGGTTCGAATCCTGCCTCGGGCATGGATGTGTGTGATGTCCTTAGGTTAGTTAGGTTTAAGTAGTTCTGCGTTCTAGGTGACTGATGACCTCAGATGTTAAGTCCCACAGTGCTCAGAGTCATTTGAACCATTTGCAACTTTAACGGTTTTGTGATTTTATTGAATATTTATGTTCTTGTTGCTGAAAATATCCGTATGAACAAACTTGAGCGGATAGAGGTTTAGGACACTCTCTTGCCCAAGGGGGTGCGAAACTGTCCCTAGAGGCCGAAGAATCAGCAATGGGCTACATCAGAACGCAAGAAGGTAGTGGAAACCATTGCACTTAACATACACAACGAGTATGCACAGAAACTATATTTGAAAAGCGGTCATTGCGATTTCTCCATTGCTAAAAAAAGTCCTCTTATGAATTCCCAATTCGGATTTCCGAGAGGGTATTGCCGAGAGGAAGATGAATGAACATGAGGCATCACGAGCTGTATCAAAAACGAACATTATGAAGTACCTCGAAGAAAACGATTTATTGACACATAGCACGGTTTCAGAAAATATCTTTCTTATGAAACACAACAAGCTCTTTATACTCATGAAGTAATAAGTGCTATCGACAGGGGATGTCAAATTGATTCCATATTTTTAGATTTCCAGAAAGCTTTCGACACCGTTCCTCACAAGCGTCTTCTAACCAAACTGCGTGCCTACGGTGTATCGCCTCAGTTGTGCGACTGGATTCGTGATTTCCTGTCAGAAAGGGTACAGTTCGTAGTAATAGACGGAAAGTCACCGAGTAAAACAGAAGCAATTTCCGGCGTTCCCCAAGGAAGTGTTACAGGCCCTCTATTGTTCCTTATCTATAATAACGACATAGGAGATAATCTGAAGCCGTCTTAGATTGTTTGCAGATGATGCTGTCATTTACCGTCTTGTAAAGTCATCAGATGATCAAAACGACTTGCAAAATGATTATATAAGATATCTGTATGGTGTGAAAAGTGGTAATTGACCCTGAACAAGGAAAAGTGTGAAGTTGTTCACATGAGTACTAAAAGAAATCAGCTAAATTTCGATTACGCGATAAGTCACATAAATCTGAAGACTGTAAATTCAACTAAATACTTAGGTATTACAATTACAAATAACCAAAATTGGAGCGATGGCGTAGATAATATTGTGGGCAGAGCAAACCAAAGACTACGGTTCATTGACAGAACACTTAGAAGGTGCAACAAGTCTACTGACGAGACTACTTATACCACGCTTGTCCGCCCTATTCTGGAGTACTGCTGTGTGGTGTGGAATCCGCATCAGGTGCGACTGACGGATGACATCGAAAAAATACAAAGGAGGGCAGCTGGTTTTATATTATCGCGAAATAGAGGAGATAATGTCAATAGACATATGCGTGAATTGGAGTGGCAATCATTAAAACAAAGGAGTTTTTCGTTGCGACGGGATCTTCTCGTGAAATTTCAGTCACCAGTTTTCTCCTACGATTGCGAAAACATTCTGTTGGCACCCACCTACATAGGGAGAAATGATCATCACGATAAAATAAGGGAAATCAGGGCTCGCACAGAAAAATTGAAGTGCTCGTTTTTCCCGTGTGCCGTTCGAGAGTGGAACGGTAGAGAGACAGCTTGAAGATGGACCATTGAACCCTCTGCCAGGCACTTTATTGTGAATAGCAGAGTATCTTCATTTATACTCCGCAAGCCACCCAACGGTGTGTGGCGGAGGGCACCCCACGTGCCACTGTCAATACCTCCCTTTCCTGTTCCAGTCGCGTATGGTTCGCGGGAAGAACGACTGCCGGAAAGCCTCCGTACGCGCTCGAATCTCTCTAATTTTACATTCGTGATCTCCTCGGGAGGTATAAGTAGGGGGAAGCAATATATTCGATACCTCATCCAGGAACGCACCCTCTCGAAACCTAGACAGCAAGCTACACCGCGATGCAGAGCGCCTCTCTTGCAGAGTCTGCCACTTGAGTTTGCTAAACATCTCCGTAACGCTATCACGCTTACCAAATAACCCTGTGACGAAACGCGCCGCTCTTCTTTGGATCTTCTCTATCTCCTCCGTCAACCCGACCTGGTACGGGTCCCACACTGATGAGCAATACTCAAGTATAGGTCGAACGAGTGTTTTGTAAGCCACCTCCTTTGTTGATGGACTACATTTTCTAAGGACTCTCCCAATGAATCTCAACCTGGCACCCGCCTTACCAAGAATTAATTTATATGATCATTCTACTTCAAATCGTTCCGTACGCATACTCCCAGATATTTTACAGAAGTAACTGCTACCAGTGTTTGTTCCGCTATCATATAAGCATACAATAAAGGATCCTTCTTTCTATGTATTCGCAATACATTACATTTGTCCATGTTAAGGGTCAGTTGCCACTCCCCGCACCATGTGCCTATCCGCTGCAGATCTTCCTGCACTTCTCTGATTTACTTATGCTGCAAGTTCTCTGTATACTACAGTATCATCCGCGGAAAGCCGCATGGAACTTCGGACACTATCTAGATGTAGATGAAAGTGCATCACCGCAGAGCTCTGCATTCATCAGACACTTTTGTTTTGTCGCGCTGTACCACGAGTCAGTGGAAACGTTTTATTTACAAGACGACAAAGATTACCCATCATGTGTATCTGCAGTCGTGTGCTCGTATTCTTCATACCGGCAGAGATGGGAATCCGCCTATATTTGCCACGGATACGGCTGTAAGAGGTGCAGAGATAAGGAGAACTTTCGCCGACTGAGGGGGGGGGGGGGGGAGGGGGACGTTGCGAAAATGTGGCCGCCGAGGCGAGCTGCGTTTGCAAAACGCGGTGCAAGGCTGCGGGCCGTGACACACTGCGGGCCGAGCCGTTGCGACACAAGGCCGGCGCGAGCGAACGGTGCTACGTAGAACACGCCCAGGGAGCACAGCCGAAAAGCTGCCGATGCAAACTCTCATACTAATATTGCAGTCTACAATTTTAACTCACTTCCGTTTCTATGATACCAAAGAATGTGTCTTTTACACACACATAACCTTCTAACAAAGGCTCAACGTCGGAGCATTAAGGAACAAAAATGGCAAAATGAAAACAATAGTAATAATTAAATTTCTCGGGTTTGGCACTGGATAATATTGGTACTAAGTCAGGTTACCTTCCATTCAGAAAGCTGTTGCACTCAGCGACTGTTATATTGACTAGTAAATCATAAATTGCAGCGACCAGTCGTCCTTTTTCTTAATTTTTTTTAATGTAAAAAAAAAAATCGAAAAGGATGACTGATCGCTGCAATCTATAATTTACAAGTTGGTACTAAATCTCACAATATTTCTTCGAAGTAACTGTTCGACATCTCTAGGCGGTTACTGTTATCAATTGTTTGTTGTTACTGTGACTTTTCGTGCTTTCACGATGGATCTACTGCAAACACACTTCTCGGGTTTACAATAAACAATGGTACCACATGGACGGGTCTAGTGTTTTGTTTACAGTACTTTGCACAGTTCTTGTGTACGCCATGACTTGTATCGTGTTGTTTACTAGTCCTACATTGGTCTACAGCAGATGATGATCCATTGAAGGAGAGATCTTTCGCATTGTTGTACGCTAGATCTATATAGTTCTAGTGCAGCTGGTCATCTACATAAAAGTGATGTATAGAAGCTAGCGTTAGCACTGTCCTGCTTTGAGTAGGTACATCAGCATCGGAACATAACTTTGTCGCGGTTGCAGTGATAAGACTGATCTATAGAGTAGGCTGATGTCTAGGTTCTGTTGAACAGTATCGGGTTTTGTTTTAATGTTTCTGTCTTGTTGCTATTTCGTCAACTAGTCGTTTCTTGGGGCCCTATCTCCGGTACCTTAATGACGTCATCCGTCTACCGAAGTGATGTCGCGTTGTTTACTACCGAAAATTCAGCATCAGAATTCGCTTCATTTTTAAAATGGGCAGAGATAGAGGAAATTATATACCATGGCCTAGCAGTATGAATCTTCTTACGATTCGCCAGCAATGATTTGAGAAAACCACTGAAAACCTAAACCAGGGTGGATGGGTCAGTAATCAAGGTATACTCGTTTTTGCACCGGCGGTTTTTCAGAGGTAACGTAAACGGTAAACACCACTCACAAACTACGCCTTAGGCCTTTTCCGACAGGCCGACTGTTACCTAGAAGTTTTCGGTTCATTTCAGTAGATAAGTAACAAGTACTGTAACACGATTAAATGTAACTAATATACTTAGTCATAAAACTATTTTTTTTTTTGCAGTTGTGTGTCTGTAACCGGATTCGACTAGATATTAATCATATTCATATATAGCACAAGTTCAGACATATTCGTCTCATGTCTTTCATGAAATTGTTAGGTTAGCTCCGTATATTTAGTGAGAGATTGTAAACCAGGTGTTTACGTATGAGTGTCGGCGATTTTTTCTAGGCAACGAAACAATTGCCATCCAGACTGAACATCGTAAATAATCGTACGAAATAATTTAGTCCCAGGCCAGTCGATACTGTATTCCTATTATTTCCTAAAATTTCAGAGAGTTGTAATTAATCGTATTATATGCACTTGTTTAACAGGAATATCCGCAGCCGTCCAGTATATCCTATAATCTCTCATCGCTTCTGATTATTTTGGATAGCAGTCGGCGGCATTTCCCTACATTCTTCGTTTCTCCGACATCACTTCTTCGCAGCGTCCAGGTACGGCGGCGTTCATAATCTTTTTCCTACTTTTACTTTACCCGTTGCTCTTTTCCATCCACATATTCTGCTGGCATTTTGCATTGCCACCCATGTCACAGAAAATGTTCAGTAAGCTGTATTCACGTGGCTGTGCTCTACTAAAACCATTTCCAGTTATATTCAGTTCATTTCATCATCTTGCTGAAGGCACATAGTCATGTTAGCAATTCTACTATACTTCGCCTATCAACGACGACCTTTTCCCAAGGTTATCATACTAAATGAAAATATCTCCTCTAGGAGATGCATTTCTTTTATTGTTTAGCGCCTGAATTTGCTCTTCTGTATCGCAGGCTACTAGTGATTACTTATTTCTTGCTTGGGCGATGGTCAACAGCATGTACAAATTTTACAAAATGCACAACACCGTCGGCATAGAATGTGTCATCATATTTTAATCTTGTCACAACTTTTGATTTTTATCGGCAGTTATGGTTTTCAGTGGTGACTTATGTCACAGCACGTATGACATGAGAAACATCTGTGATAATTCTTCTGCCGTTGATGATGGTTTAGAACAGAAACCTGTAGCAGAACGAATAAGATTATCACAGACAGAACAGTCTTAAAGCGTTTTGTAAAAAAAAAATATTTATTGTCACTTTTCACCATAAGGCCATACAGCCATCTCTCAGCGTTTGGGAGTTTTACAAAGACTACATTCATTTAAAAAATTCATAATTATTTTTAAAACTAAGATATTATTTTGATGATGGAGAATTGGTGTAGTAGTAGGTGATAGTTGATGATATCTGAGTAGTTGCTGTATAAAAGTTTGCATTACTATGCAGCATAAGTGTTCAACAGTATGTTCACTTTTGATAAACTGACTGCAGTCAAGGACAAACCACATATTTTCAAGCAAATCTAACAATTTCTCTTTGCAAACTACACCTACCACACGAACGTACAAAAATGTTGACCAGAAGAATCTGAGTCTTCTATGATTTACGTTAGATGTTGAATTATCGTTTCGTTTTCGTAATTTGTACCAATATTTATTTAATCCCTTGTCAAACGTTTCTGGAAGCAGGAATTTAGTTATTTTTATGGACACATGACTGGATTAGCCACCTAATTTTATATAAAAGACACCACACATCCATCAGTTTAAAGTATGCCTTAAGTCACCAAAATGTTCATACAAGTGAAACGCGTTTGCATAACAATTAAAAATGAAAGAAAGAAAAACAATAGCCTGTGACAAACAAGAAATGTCATGCTCACTTCGATCGAGAGACTACAGAAGATATACTGAATTTCATGTACATTCGCATCATGAAAAACGACAAACGTCTGTGATATGACAGGGCTTCGTATGCGTGTGTCAAAGGGCAAGATCTGCTCCAGAAAAGAGACTATAAAATGAGACGTAGGATTTAGTAACAAAACAAGGTCTTACTGCACGTGGTTGTTATCGGAATCACGCGGCAACGTTGCAGTACACAAGTACAGCAATGACTAGGGAAAATGCATCGCATTGACAATGCTTTCAGGTCAGCTATGCGTATACTATAAACCCCGATTACGCACTAAGTCACGATAAGTCGACCAAATCGCTGTCACTCCCAGGGGCAATATTATTGTGGTCGACTAGTAAACACGCTATTTTAAAGGCAGCCAGTCTTCGTGTATCATATAGCACTGAGAGTCAGCAGCGTATCACTATGTTGTCGAGAACGCTGAGTATATGGTCTCCCGTGATACTGGACATTAATTCACACACGACTTGATCAGTTTGGTTCTTTGCTGTACTGGCATTTAGAAACCCAATTCTTTCTGCATGCCTCTTGCTTCACTCACAAGTACATAAAATTACAACACACAACTCTTCTATTTTAAATTGTGAAGGCGTTGTTACAGTCCTTGAAAAGGCAGGAATCGGATGGTCAGTGTTCCCAAATGCGTCGTAATGCCTTCTTACTGCTTTGTCCTTCCTACTCACTCCACCGTATGTGATCTGTCACAGTACCAGCTGTTCCTAACAGCAGCTCCTACGAATTGCCCGCATTGAAGAGATAACGTCTTGCGATGGTCTCTTGTAAACACGGTCCCTCATTGGCTCCCGCCGCGAGCGAAGCATGCGCAGCTGTGACCTGTCAGCTGTGTGTGGTGGGGAGTTCGCCGGCTGGGAACAAAGAACAACTCAGAGCTCCCTGTTACTTCAAATGGAAGTGACGTCTTAATGTCATTCGAAAGCCAACGTACTAAGCAAAAAGAGCACTGTCCGACAACAAATTATCTGTGTTCTGTAACATGCATCGGTACATCATTCACAGAAACAGTCAGGACCAGCTAACTACGCAACTTCTCTTTCGCAGTTACGAACTCCACTTTTAAGCAAGGTCTCCAATGAAACTAACTTCTCTATATACCCAGTGACTGCATATTAATATAGAATTAATTTCGCAATTTTTCTTCGACATCTTTAACTCTCTACGTTCCAGCACTGACATGCACTCTACATCTTGGAACATATTAAATATTTTCTATACGCTCTTCTAATTGCAAATCACTTTGCTAAATTTTATGACCCGAGTACCGCCTTGCAGCAATTAACGCGCAGTTGGTGACTTTACTTTTTTTTCCAAACACTGTGATTGTTTCAAGAATACCCGTGCTGCGCTGAACTTTAGAACAATTAGAAGGAAGATATATTTATAGTTAACTTGTATTACTGACCCTAATACTCCATCCCAAAACAAATAAATAAACGTCACACACATACGGAATTCGTAATCTCACAAATGTTACCTACAACTTATTATACATAAAAACAGATCGTACAGTAGTAGTCCAAACTTACCTCTTGCCCCGGAGGTGATATGGAGATGAGAAGCTCGTCGATGCGAGGCTTGTGAGTTATCACATTCCCGCTTACTTCACGCCCGTTGTAAGTGAGATAGACGCGTTGTCCTGCCACTAGAGTCAGACCAGATACTGTTCTGAAGCCCGGACCAACGAGGTCCGCCTCTCTGTATTCGCCAAGAAATCTCTGTTGCGGACCAGGATCATCAAAGCGTACCGTGTAATAACTCTCATCGTCCGGAGCATTACCCGTAGATTTGACTGCCTGTATGACACCTGAATAATACTTCCCGTCATCTCTAGGGGCACAAACTCTCGTTCCGATTATAGAACGTTTGGCAAGTCGCTTTCCCGTAGACATTTCTTTATTACAACACTAAGTAACACATTCCAACCATTACCACAACCGAGGTCAGAAAGTCGACGCACTACTTCACACTCAGTCGCGAGGGCTTAAGTTCTATTTCTAGCGTTCTTAGAAACTTCAACGTTGCAGTTTCACCAAAGATGAAATTTCCCAGTTTCACATTAGTTGAAATAACCAGCTAAATACATCCTCGATCATAGATGAGAAACTTGGATTTCATGTCACTTTCACGTCACTGTTTCGTGTAGGTATATAGATACAAAAGTTCCCGCACCGCAACGTCAGTTTATGAACATATAATCAAATATTACGCTACGAACATGCCACACGACGTTTCATTTCGTCCATTCGCTCCAACAGCACTCTAACAATGTTTAGTCCCTACACATGAGTATTCAGTTTTTGCGATAAAGATATTCTGCTAACGCATTATCTTGAAGATATATCGCCACTTCACTGGATAAAAAGATGTTTACACACTTAATTTTGCTCATTCACTATTCAGTAACGCCAGCGCCCACGCAGCGCTATCTCTCAGGCTGTCAACATATCGCGATCAGCTGAGCGCCACTGCAACGCAGTCGGTACCTGCGTGTTCACTCGCCGCTTTGCCGAGCTCAGCTGCAAAATTTACCGGCCGGTTCCCGGGTCGAACAGCTGACAGATGATAACAAACCCACGTGACGTCCAGGTTGCCATCTCATTGGCCAGCGTCATCAAGGCTGACCTACATTCCCTATTGGTTCGTTCTCTCCAGAAGAGGGGGAGAAAGAAGTTATGTTTACTGACAATATTTTTATAAATTGTCAATTATGATATTGGAAAGTGCTTGAAGTGATTGGTAACAAGAAATGGAACAGTTCAGTTGCAGAAGACATTAATGTTTACCATACTCATAAACAGTTTACAATATTTTACTTTTGTGAATTACGTAGTTAAAACATCCGTTTGTTTTTGGAACCAAAACCGTCATTTTTAATGCTTAAAGTGATACTTAAACGAGCAGGTCGCAGTTCGCAGATCGTCTGGATCAATTCGTTTATTAGGTATATACAATTATCGTATTCGCTATCAACAGAATTTTTGATTCCAAAAACAAATATGTGCACTTTCGTATAATAAAACTAAAGTTAATTTAGATAAGTTGTGTAATTTACAAGCTGCAGTTGGTATACTTCGTAACAGATTCATGTTCTTGAATTTTAGATTTGGCGCCATGGCATAAAGGCAGCCATTTTTTTTAGTAGACAGTGGTATATTTTTTGATGGTACATCATATTTTGTAAGTTACTGTGTTCGTTATGCCTATAATAATGTCCTATTTGTGTAGTAGTATGGCTAATTAATTTCTTATGCATCCGCAATTGAACGTTCGTTGTTGATTATGGTAATGATATGATTCTAATTGATAACGCTACGATAATTCAAGTAATGACGTGTCTTAAAAGCAACAGAGCCGAGGAGAGACGCATGCAACTCGATATGTTTCGTATTTGTTTATTTTGTAACATATTGAGAATTTACTGTTGAGGTTAAGTGCAGTGTGATGCGGAGAGATATTTTACTGATTGTGCTGACACTCGTTAATGTTGGCAGTTTTCACGAAGAAAAACCAGGCAAGATATTTTCCGTGTTATTTACGTGAATTTGATCGTGGTTCTTTTTATTTTCCGGAGTACAGGAAACTTTTCTGTTGACTCACAGTTGAAATTTTGCTTAGAAAATTTCCAGTGGTCATGAACTGGAAGAGCTGAAAAAAACCAATGTTTTAGGAAAAGATAAGAAGAAATGATAATACCTGTGATACACTAACATAACTCAAGGAAAACGAGGGTTTATATGTCAGCAGTTTAGATGGTTTAAAAAATTTAGGTTTTAACTAGGACTTTTGTTTCAGATACACTGCTTTGCCGTCAGTGTGGTGCTGATGTAGGACATTCGAAGCACATATTTAATGTTTACAGCCCTTCTGGGACTGTTCTTCGTAACCAGACATGGTTTGGTAAAAAGTTTGTTGATGTTCACATTTTCGAAAACCCATTGGGTATTAAGTTCCGCGTTGTGACGTTAGCTAAAGCTGAATGTGTTGGAATTAATGAAGTAAGTAATACGTGTTTTGTGAAGAAATTGTTACATGTACTTCAATGTTTGCATCGTGTGGGCCGATCTGAACTGAACACTGTGTAGTACGTGGTGCCAAGAGGCGTTACTGTGCAGCCGCCCTTAATCTACATCCTAATTGTTAAAAGATGAATATTCAAGTGTTCTTCAGGTGTTGAATATTTGTGTCGCTATGTGATACTTATGATAGAGCATCAACGAATAATTGGAGCTATCCTGGTTGTGCTGTGTTTGTTTAAAGCTTAATGTCCATTTCAATCATTTCAAAAGGCCTATGCAATTTGAAAATCATTTTTGAAATTGCTGCCATGTTGTTACATGTTGAATAGCAGACTTGTTGCTTGATTCTGGCACTGTTGCACCGGTTTTAGATTGAAAGTGGTCAACTAATATTAACGAAAAAAGGCTTGGAATATGAGAAATGTTCATATACTTTCCCTCAACATAACCCATAGCTTTGCCTCTTGATTTGCACCATTTTTGTATTAGTGTGGTGAAGCCAGAATTTGCTCTTCATGTTGACTCCCGCTCAATTCTTCTGACTTACTGTCATGCAATTGTGAGGTGTTTTCTTCTTAAGCTAATGCAGTGCATCTCTATCGACCATTATAAATTGTAAGACAGTTTTTTTTATCACTTGAATCCCCTAAGGAAAAAATGTACGAAGTATTGGGCACCATCCTTTGCAGGTAATTTGATGCTCTTCATTAGAAGACCATCCTAGTGGATGACGTAAATCATTGATTAATTGAATGGTGACGGCCATTTGCCCCAGAAGAATTAGGCAGAAATAACTTGAATGGAAGCAATAAAGGGTCATTCCATGCCAAGTGGTCTAGAAGCTCCCACATGACCCTCATGTATTTTGATGAAATTTTGTATGAACATTCACACATGTTCTCAATGAACACTGGTAAAGCTTCAGTTTCAGAAATTCAATACTTGCAGAGATATAGTCACTTGTTTGAAACCGTAGCACAGCTTCCAATAGTGCATCCTTGAATTTTCAGCAACTTTGAGATATCTCTGTAAGTATTTGCATGAAAGAAACTTGGCCATCTTATACAACTTTTAGAGTTCTTTAAAGTAAAATATGAAGAAAAGGATTTCTGAGCAATTTTCATATAGATAATTTGAAACAAAGTTGGGCAAAAAAATAGCTGTTTGAAAAAAAAAATGCAAACTTTAGTTTTTAAAATCTCCAAAAGTAATTGTGGGATGTACATGAAACTTTCCACACAATAACTCACCAACACAAGGTCTTAGAATACAAAATTTCATTCTCCTATTGCTTTCCATTATTGCACAAATCTAGGGTGAAGTTGACGATTTTTTCAAAAAGTGTTAAAAAATGGGTATTTTTAGTCAAATTTTTCAAAAAAGTGTTTTCTCCAAACTCTTCTAAACTATGGTCATTAGAAAGAGCATATTCTAAACTATCTAGAAAAGTGGATTTGGTTTTGCAATGCAAGCGCACAACGCCCTAAAAAGTAGCATCATCAAAAAGACGCACTTGTTTGAACACATTTTTCTGGCACTCAAATTATACCTGATATCTTTTATTTTGCCTTATACATGTTTATTGATGTCTGAGATAAGTGAAGTAAGAAGTCCTGATTAATAGGACCTAGCTTAAGTCCGAATAGCAAAAGAATAAAAATAGAAACAATGTTATTTCTTAATTGTCGCCTCCCCCCCCCTCCCCACCCCCTCTCTCTCTCTCTCTCTCTCTCTCTCTCTCTCTCTCTCTCTCTCTCTCTCTCTCACACACACACACACACACACACACACACACACACACACACAGAATTATTATTAAGAATGAATGTAAATCGTAAAATTTATTTGCATAATCATCTAATTATTAGTTGCCTGTTTAATGAACAACACCAGCATACTGATGGAAAAGAAGTGTATAAATGAGTTGCTATGGTCCATGGTGGCTTAACCACTGCTAGTTTCATTTCACCTGAGAAAACCAGCATTCCCATTGCCATAGGAGCCACGCACGATAGCTTAGCAACAACAGCCATGGGTGGGTTTCTTTACCACCGGATCCCAAGCCTGATAAGGGTTTCTTCACACAGGTTCCCAAGCCTGATAGTAAAATTATTTAAGTGCCCTGTGTAAAATTAGAAGGCACTCTTGGGTTCCTTAGATTGTTTCCTCTAACCTATTTCAATTTTTGATATGCTACATTAATTTTCTGATGAATATAAAGAGGAATGGTGTATTGCCGGCCAGACGAATTTACTGATGGAGCTGCAATAACTGCAATAATGTGGTGTTCCAGAACCCAGCACTTGTCACTTCTTGGTGGCCAATAAAATGAATTTGCTGGACCATGTGGGTGCGTAAAGTTTCTTAATGCATCCCTTTGCTCTGTGGAGGTCTCACAGGTATTCTCAATCCACCACACGTTTTCATAGATGCATGCAACATATTGCCCTGGTTGGAGAGCAGACATTAATATGCCTCCTTCATTACTGTGACCCATTTTAGCTAGAAAAGATGAACAATCATTTGAAACTCTGCTGACCTGAATTGTTGTTTCATCAATAGGTAAAAAGTGATGATTTTCTCTAGTGCCTGCTACAGTTTGTCCAAATTTAAACCTCTCTTCTTGTGACACAATATTTTTTTTTCAATTGCATCTTTACTGATGAAAACAAATTTAATTCCATTAATGTTTTCAGAGCAGAAGTGAAACAGATCTATGGAAGTAAGAATTTGTCCATTAAGTGGCCGTTGCAAGCCTGCTCTTGCTGATAACCGCTTTGTTGTACCTCCAATCCCATCACAAGGTGATTTCCCGTGACTAGTAGCAAAAAAATTCCATTCGGCTGTCATTCCAAAATCACTCTTATGATAGCACAAATTTAGTTAATTCTTGAAATTTTTATATTGAGCACTGGAGCCATCACTGAAATAATGAATGTGGGATATCTGTGCAAACTGTGCTTTCATATATTTGATGAGCTCCTTGATAAAAACGTGAACTGTAATAGTGTCATGCCGCAAACAATCACTGATAATGCAAAAACTTAAAGAGTCTACCTTCTCATTTTGACGAAAGTAGATAAATGGATGAATTGTTGCTTGACTATTGTCCCAGTAGAAGCCTTGCACAGCATCCTGAATGATAAAAGAATAATTTTCTGTAAAATCCATTAGGACAACAAGCTCTTCGTCTTTCAGATGACATTTAAGGCCTTTAAGATGCAAGCTTTGATGCTTGGCAAAGTAATGATGGCATGACAGACTCCATATTTTATTTTTTACATCTTCAATAAATTCATCCACCACCATTTGCTTCGTGTCCAGTGTGGCACGATCAGTATGTATCCATTGCTTAAACACACTAACTTCCTGTGGCTCATGATCTAGGAAATAGCTGGCAATTTCAGATGCAATAGCTTTGGGCTCAGGACACCTTTCACAGCGATATAGTGTGTACTGAACTCTAGTTCAAACTGCAAACTGCCTTGCTGAGAATCTCCTTATAGAGAATCTCCTTATAATTTTCATGTATACCAGCTCCGCTAAGCATAAGCTTAACATTTTGGTGAATTGCACAGATGCAAACTGCATGCATTCCAGCTGATCTTACTGTTACACACCATTTGAGTCAAGTTCACAAAACTTTGAGAACCCTGTTTCTGGACCATTTATATTCATATAGATATCATACATTTCCCGTAAATTGCAAAGTAACAATCTTTTCTGCATGTATGTCTTTCTATCTAAAAGTCTGACTGTGGACAAGCATTATCCTATTGAAATGTGACTACTGAAAAGAGTCCCAGGAATGCTACAGCTTTTATGACACACACGGTAGCAACCTTCTAAGAGGATGTGTAAAATGCATATTTGAACCATCAGCTGTTTTTATTTTGAACCCAAATTTCGGACTTGGACCATCTTCACGGATGAAGGGTCAAAATGGTTTAAGCCACCATATTGTGTTAGTCATTACTTAAAACGTGCAGTGTGTTTCATGAATATGAATATATGACACAGGACTTTAAAAGCAGACGTCCAAATACAAATTGTTTACCGAGCAGTACTGCTCTGTATACAGTTGTATTTGGCTGTTTTATTTACAGTTTTTAATAATTGCGGGTTTGACTTGCCTTGTACCTTTCTTTACCTATCAATGTGATTTTCCCTTTGTGCTAAGCAATGAAGTGCTTTTGTAACTTATATATTGATTCCTTTCATTTACGTTGTTGGAAATGGAAAGTGTTTCAGCATGAAGCATGAGCCCAATATTCATCAAACTTTGTGGAGATGTTCATGACGTAATTATTCTGTTTCAAACTGATGTCCACCAACATCAGTACTAGGTATGATCCCCATGAGCATAAATACACTCTTTTTGTTCATTGCTGCATGGAAGTGAATAACCTCCATATATCTTCTTGAAGAATTTCTTGTGACACCTGAAACATGCTGGGTCAGTTAATAACAATTGATGAAAGGAGGCTGAAATAAAAGTATATATCTTCCTATCGCATCCAAGACATGCTCTATGGGCAACAAATCAAGGGACCGGCAGACTAGTTAAGGATTCTTACGTATCTTGAGGTGTTTGTACTGTGTGAACCGTAATGTGGTGTTCTGCATTATCCTGCTGGAACATATTCGGTACTGTGGTCATGAAGGGTATGATACCAGCTTTACCATTCTTACCATGTATGGCAAGCATTCAGCCTGCTTTCATCCATTACCAAAAGAGTCCTGTTGTCATATCCAATAGCTCCCCGTTTCCTGATTCCAAGAATTGTGAAGTATGGGTCTTGAGTATAGCTTTCTCCTGTGACCTTTCATCAGTTTTTTGGACATGTTGATGTCAATCTGACTGCCACATACACAATAGAGCCTCATTGCTGAACACCACAGAATGCTACCTTATGACCCAGTTGACTCTGGCTCTACACCGTACAAGTCCTTGGTGTATGCAGTAAATGACATATGGTGGCTAGAGATCTAAACCCAGCTTCCAGTAATCTGATTCCGAAGGTTTGTAACGATACGCTGTAACTTCTGCATTAATTTCAGCTTTTGTCATTTGCGCATAAGATCAAGTCAAACAAGCTTATGATTGTCTTGTGGTGTGGACCTTATTGTGAGATCTATTCAAACAATCTTATGAGCCTCTTGTGGGTCCCTATGAGGGTGTACCCAAAGGAAACCAAACTTACTTTTTTAACTTATTTACTTACATTTTAAACAGAAACCATCAATCCCTTTCAAAGTACTCTCCACTTGCACTAATACACTTGTCTAATATTTTATTCCATTACTCAAAATATTGTTTAAATTCATCTTTTGTGATGCTTGGCAGCACCGCCATCAATTTTTTGTTCACCTCAGCAACATCAGCAAACCACTTCCCTTTCACGTCTCCTTTCATTCTAGGAAACAAAAAAAGTCGCATGGGCCAAGTTCAGGTGAGTATGTGGGGTGAGGAGCAGGGGTCATAGCATTTTTGGTTGATGTATAAACAGGGCTGTGTGACAGGGGCATTGTCATGATGGAAAAACCAGTTACCCAACAGCCACAAACAAGGCCACTTCCACTGCACACCCATTTCAAAACTTTCAGGTAGAAAGTCTGGTTAACTGTTGCACCCTGTGGCACAAACTCTGAATGGACAATTTCTGTCACATCGAAAAAATAAATCAGCTGTGTCTTACTGACTGATTTCACCTTATGAGCTGTCTTTGGAAGAGGCAAACTTGAAGTCATTGGTAGTCATGGCATGAATTTGGCAGCCACCCTTTTCATTCCTAACGAAAAAAATTAGTTTTGTATGCCTGCTCTTCTTACCACCCTGCCATCTTGAGGCCATCTCTTCACCAGTAGCTTGCAGTCGTGCTATAGCCAAGTGTGTGCGATCCGTCGATAGGATGCTTCCATGTGTATTGCCCCAATCTTCAGCCTTTTCCAAAGTGTGAAGGATGTCAGTAATATGTATGGGCATGTCGTCAGCCCGTGTTGTGTTGTTGCCTACACTTGAAAAGCTGCAGTAGCCTTAGACATATCCAATTGCCATCATGTACCATCAAACCACTCTTCATCTGTAGGAATGACTTTTTCCTGTACAGCAAATGAGTTCACATAAAGGTTAAATTTTAGTCAACATACCCTACAGGCTGGGAATACAGAATGTTAGCATTTGTTCCAGGTGTTCATTCTATAGCACTTTCTATTTCTGTCAGTTTATCTATATTAGAAGAGAGGACAAAGTTCAGCAGATGATACAGGGATTGATAGTTGTGTTTGCTTGTTTGCTTTCTTTGTTTGTGGAGTGTGCCTGAACATATTTTCGATTGTTGGCTCCATTTGCCTAGAAAGTCTTCATATGCACCAGTTTTTCTCTGTTTCCATTTAACTTACACTATCTTTTAAAAAACCATGGATTATCTCTTAACCTAACTTCCGTGGTCACTGCCACCACCAGCCAAACTACTTGTCAAGTCTAGCTTCAGTGACTGTTTCTTTTTTCCTCTATTCTTTGCTTTTTGTTGTCTTTTTTTGTGATTGTGCAGAGAAGGGAACAAAGTGAGACTCATTGTCAGCTACAGTGTTTTGCTCATAGAGCTTTAACTGGTGTTGGAAATTAATCACAATTATTGATAGGAAATCATGAACTCTGCCACTTGTTGGGAGGAAGTGTGTGTGTGTGTGTGTGTGTGTGTGTGTGTGTGTGTGTGTGTGTGTGTGTGTGTGTGTGTGTGTGTGTGACACTCTGGTTTTCTGTGTATGTGGTTATGCTGGTGTTTTTACACACTCAAATTATCATTAAATTGAGCATATTCAGCTCATCGTCTATTATTGTAATAATTTATACCCTGCTTTTTTGTATCCTCACCAGAGGCTTAGTGTGCTTTTATGGTTCTGTTGTTTTAAAATATAGTATGAATGTTAGTATTAATTAATACTGTTTTGGGGCCCTCAAGACATAGTTGTGAGATGATGGGTGTCTGGTAACAGTCACATGACTACTGCTTTGCAGCAGGTGTCATAACTTATCTTGTGGTGTGAAGTGTATAGAGGTTTATTTCATATATGTGTTTTTGCTTAATGCTTCTCTCTCCCTATTTCAGTGGCAAAGAGAATATACTTGGTTTCCTGGTTATGCATGGAAAAATTGTATGTGCTCTCATTATGGTCACCATTTAGGATGGTATGTTGATTTTCCTTTTTTAACATTGCCTTGAATTATTGCATGGTAAGATATTTGATGAATTAATGTGAATATATTTCTAATACAGGATGTATGAGCCTTTAGCAACTGCCAATAACAGACAGGCATTTCCTTCAAGTGAGGGTTTTTATGCATTGATAGTGGACGATATCATATCAGAGAGCTGTAAGTAAATGGAAACTTTATTTTTAGTTGAAGTTCACTTTCTGTGTATGGCTGTATGTGTTGTATCTTTATGTAAGCTGAGTTGAACTGAATTGAAAAATAAAATATGAAACAGCATACGAAAATATCCTGGATGAAAAATCAGTTTGGAAGAAATAGAGGGAGGAAGAGAGACCAAAAACCACCTTCTAACACTTGCAGTAAACATGGATGTGGACTTAGGAATTGATGAAAAAACATTATTTCCAGAGTAAGATCGTCATATGTAAATACTTTTGTCATTGTGATTTAACAGATGCGCAGTAGTACTTCATATATACTGTATAGACATAGATTATTGAAGCCATTATTCTTGAATTACGTTATTGTGCTCCAAACAGAAAATTGCGTACACAGTTACAGAACAAACCATGCAGACAGAAAAGTCCGTAGTTCCTTATGGTAGTCGTGACTGGTATGAACACATCTGTGAGACTCCCCATACCTCACATGAGACTTGCAGATTTGAAACCATTCACCTATCTCTGTAGGTCATACATAAAGTTGTTGATTGCATTCTAGAAGTTCTTTGACTGTTATTCCTAAGTGCAGTTAATATCCTGTCTTGGTATATATATGAGGCCAAGCTTGTTTTGTATATTTAAAGTGTGCTACAAACACCCTATCATTTAAATTGGTATTTCTGTGTAAGAGTGTGCTCAAGTTTTCGTGCAGTATTTCAGGAAAATATAGTTATTATTTTTGTTAAGAAATTTGACTGTGTATTGTATCCTTTCCCTTGATCATGAATGCAGATTGAACAATGAAAAGCATACTCTTCATACCAATGTTCAGTTTATTTACCCTTAACATGCTTCCCCTCCCCGGGAATCCCACATATCTTTTGATAGTGTGTACTCAGCTAGCATAGGGTCCTGATGCTTACAGTGCTACTTCCATTCCTGTTCTGCAAGTCCGTCCTATTATTCGTAGCTATGACATAGTTATGAAGGAAGTATGCGGCCATGTTGGAAAAATGTGCGATGTAGCCAAGAAAATACTGAATACTGACATGGTCAGCTTTTTTTTTTTTCCTCCCTCCCCGTACACTGTATACAACTTTTCATCCTTCACTATATGATTCTCATTATTATGTTTGACCTACCACCTCTTCCAAATTTTACAGAAGTGTGGGAAAAGTCATCCGATGCTATATACAATCCATCTTTTGTGCCTTTCTAGATTTTCACCTTTTCTTTGTGGCAAAAGTAATAGGTCCAAAATCCAACGCGGTAACCATTCTATTGTGGGGGGGGGGGGGGGTTGTTAAGTTCCTGCTTGGTGGTAGCTCCCTGACCATGCAGGGATTGCACTATTGATGTCTGCACAGGAAACTCCCTGCGTATGCCAAGTAGTGTGTGCCCAACATGGCTGGGGCATGAGGATTCCGGACAGTGTTATCTGGTCAATGGTTACTCAGCCAGGTAGGTGTTGCTGTGGCTGAGGGGTGCCTGTGGAGAGAACCCCCATTCAGAGTAGGTGGCACCAAGGCGGATAACTCTCAAATGAAGTGGCTAGCAAGCCCACCCCCCTCCCGAGCCTCTTCTGGAAGAAAGGATTATTACAGTATGTAGAGATATGTCCCACATTGTTTCCTTCTGTGGCTACCCTGTGGGAGAAATGTAGGGCTACAAGACTCACTTATGTTTAAGGGCTTCTCCATTCTTTGGCAGTTGCTTCCATTTGCCAGATTTCATGTTCGGCAGTCTTCCTCTTTACAGACCTCTCTTCCTCATCATTCCAATTACTCCCACTCTCCATGCTTCCTCCTTCCTTCCTCGTGGTGACCATTCCAGGATTGCTTTTGGCCATTGTCCTTGCTCCATTCGCTGTACATGATCATACCATTGAAGAGCTCCTCCAGGGGATTCACCACTCCTTGGTGAATTTGTGGTAGGCTACCGTGGGACCCCAGATTTTACAGCACCTTTTCCCGTTCTGTGCTCTATGTCTATCCTTCTGCTATTCTTTTTCCCCTCCCTTGGAGAACATGTCTGGGATATTTTTGGGGATGTGTTGTGAAGTTTCAATAGTGTGACATCAGAACAGTCCTCCCACTGTTTTGTCCTTCTTTCTTTGTTCTGCATCTCCCATCCTTCCTCCGCTTTGGCGTTTGAGGTTCCTCTATGTTTGTTCTTCCTCCTTGTGCACTCGTGAATGCAGCCCCACACATCTGAGTATAACATGTGACTGGGTAACTTGTAATTCCTAGCCCCAGGTCAACAGGGCCCTCTGAGGGGGGACCTCCAGTTGGAAGGAGTGTGCCATCAGAGACACTGGCAATCAGGGGGGAGGGGGGGGGAGGGATTTTCTCGCACTGAGGCAAACACCATCTCAGACTACGTCTACTAAATGTAAATGGAATAAGGCTAAAGATTCCAAGAATGTCCTAGCTGCACCTTGGTTGCTCTTGTCGTCACATACAGAAGATCAGCATTTGCTACAACTAGTCCATTTTTTATTCAGAAAGGTGTTGACACAATACAGGCCCTATGAAATCCTGCTGTCATTTATGTAATGGCACTTCACTTTTGCAGACCAATTGTTATATTCAAGCCCAACAACTCCTTGCAGTTTCGCTCCTCTATGGCTATCCTGTTCATTTTGAGGTCCACCGGTCCGCCTGCTATAGCTGCATGGTAACATGCTCGCCTTCCGTGCAAGCGGACCCGGGTTCGATTCCCGGCAGGGTTGGAGATTTTCTCTGCTCGGGGACTGGGTGTTGTGTTGCTCTCATCCTCATCGCCGGTGCCCAAGTCACCCAATGTGGCGTTGACTAAAATAAGACTTGCACGTGGAGGCTGAACTTACCCAGATGGGACCTCCTGGCCAACAATGCCATACACTCATTTCATTTCAGGCCCTTCGAGTGCTGAATTCTTCATGTGGTGTTATTTACACTAGGCTAGTTTGACAGAGGGAGAAATCCAAACTTACTTCTCTGATCAGGACGTCACTGCAGACCATCAGGTAATGAAAAGTGTTGCATGCAGGCACTAAGGTTGCATCACTCTTTTCCTCATGTTTGATAGAGCAGTGCTTCCATAAAGCAGGCTTTTAAGTCATCATGGTCTGACTGTACAGTTGAAACACAGTGTGCTGTTACCAGTGTCAATGCTACAACCACAATCGTATGTCTTGTCAAAATGTGGCCAAATGTGTTACTTGTGGTAGGGATGTTCACGAGGACAATTGCCCACCACTTCCTCCCCGTAGTATCAGTTGCAATAGCGACCATGCGGGCTCATCCCGAGAATGTTCCTTGTATCTCAACAGTGGGTCATACAGGAGATCTGGGTGAAGGAAAAAAGTGCATTACCTTGTCACTTGCAACATTGTTGGTTAGTTGTTTTTTACCATCTGGCACTTACCTTTCTTTCCTACGCCTCACTCCTTGGAGGACATGGCCACGAAGACTTGCGACCTCAAATTCAGCACTGCAGTGCCCAGTGTCACGGTAGCGTCCCTGTCTCCTCCACTTCCTCCTCCTCCTCCAGCTGTGCAAGCTGCCAAAGCATCACCTCTGGTGGCAAAATCAGCTGCTACGCAACCAGAAGGCGGGAAAGGACAGAAGGAATACTCTAGTGGAGACTTTTTACGTCCCTCCAGCCAAAAAAAAACTGAGTCTTCATCTGCCAACCATAAAGGTTCTAAGAAATCAAACAAAGACAAATGGCTTCTCCTTCACCAACTCTGAGATCCTTCCACTGTTTCACTGCGTGATACCCTCACCTGGCTGACCTCCAATCCCCTGGTGCACCCCACCAACCGAATCCGTAAGCTGACCCAGAGAGACTGCTGATGCCTCTGTAGATCTCATGGAACATGATCCTCCAGCCTCTGCACTATGTAGCAGTGAGTCTTTAAAGGCTGGCACTTGGCAGCCGCCAAAGTGAAATCCCTTCATTTTTTCCCTCCTTTCCTTTCCCTGTCATGTCTCCCTTCCAGTGGAACGTCTCCCTTGCGATACAAGGAGGAGGAATTAAGGCAGCTCTTGGAATCACAGTGTCCCCTTGTTTTCTGACTACAGGAAACAAAATTGTGTCTTTGTGACTGCTTTGATCTCTTGCATTTCTTTCCATTCTGCTTTGGCCTTCGCTTTGAGGGCAGCATTCCATCTCGTGGGGAAGTCGTGCTGCTCGTTCGGGATAACGATCATAGTCAGACCATCTCACTGAACACTTGGTTGCAGGCTGTTGCAGTCCACATTTTCCTTCCTCATTTCACTTTCTCTCTGTGCAATGTCAATATCCCTCTGTCATTCGGCATCACCAGGGCAAGCTTCCTCCAGCTTATTGGTCAGTTCTTTCACCTTCTTTGCTGCTCAGTGACGAATTCACATCATCTTCTTTGGGTCTCCTCCGGAACTTGTCCGAGAGTTACCCTCTTGACTGACTGTCTTGATCAGCTCAACCTCATCTGCCTTAACACTGGAGCACCCATGTTCCTTTAGACTCCACGCATGCCTACCTCCCATTCGGACCTCTCGTTCTGCACTGTCCAGCTTGCCCGTTGTCTTGAGTGGTCCATTATCTATGACACGTACTTGTGTGACCATTGCCTGTGTGCTATCCAATTGCTGATGTCTACCCCACCTATGTGTAAACCCAATTGGAAGCTTTGTAAGTGTGACTGGAGGCCTTACTCCTCCCTTGCAACTTTCGCAAACAACTTTTTCTTACTTGTAATGATAGGTAAAGTACCATACAAATGTTATCCTTACTACTGCGGAACGTTCCATACCTCGCACTTCATCTTAACCGCACCATGTCCGGGTCCCTTGCTAGACTGATGGTGCCGTGACACAGTTCGCGTCCAGAGGCATACTCTGTCTTTTTAAACTGTCATCCTGTGATGGTGAACTGTATTCATTATTGACATTTGGGTGCACAGTGTCTTTGCATTCATTGGGATAGCAGAACAGCTGTATTTCATTTAGTAGTTCTTTTAACAGTTCTACTCCCTCTTCTGCCTTTTGGGTCCACCCTTGAAGGCTCTCTGGGACCAAGGTCCATTTCCCAATTTCCAGCCTGACCACACCAGATGATGCCATTGAGGACCCCATTGTAATCTCCAACACCTTAATCTGTTATTTTGCAGAGGTTTTGAGCTCCATTGACTATGAGCCTGCCTTCCTCCATTGGAAACAAGTGGAGGAGGCTCAGGTGGTACCTCTCAGAAACAAGACTACTACAATGCCACCTTTACCGTGAGGAAGCTAGATCGTGTCCCAATCTTCCACCCCAGAACCGGACGCTGTTAACATTCAGATGTTGCAGTGTCTTTCTCTTGCATGCAAGCATGTTCTTATTCGTAAATACAGTCGCATCAGGGCAGGTGGTACATTCCTCAGGCGCTGGCATGGAGCCACTGTCATACCCATACCACAGCACTGTAAGGACAAATTCTTTCTTCTAGTTACCACCCCATTTCTCTCACCAGCTGTGTTTGCAAGGCGGTGGAACATATGATTAAAGCATGGCTGATATGATGGCTCAAGTCTTAAAATTTACTAACTACTGCATAATGGGAATTACAAGCGCACCATTCTGTAGTTGACCGTCTTGTCACTTTGTCAACCCATGTCATGAATGGCTTTATGTGGAAATACCAGACTAGGCATGATTTTTTTATTTTTATCATTTATTTATTTGGAGAAAGCCTACACCTGCTGGAGGACTCATATCCTCCATCCTCTCTACACGTGGGGTATCCGAGGCTACGTGCCTCGTTTCCCGATCAGAAATTTTTAAAAGACAGAGTTTTCAAGGTTCATGTGGGTTCTGCCTTGTCAGACAACTTTACACAGGAAAAGGGGTTGCCTCAGGTCTCCGTCCTGAGCGTCATCCTCTTTTCTATACCCATTAACCCTATTATCGCCTGTCTCCCACTACGCATCTCTGGCTTCCATTTTGTCGATGATTTTGGGATCTGTTGCAGTTCTCCATGGACTTGGCTGCTTGAGTCGTGTCTTAAGCGATGTCTCGATCATCTTAACTTGTGGCGCATCGATAATGGCTTTCACTTTTCCACTGTTGAAACCAGCTGTGTGAATTTCTGGCAGCGCAATGGGTTGCTTCCACCATCTTTACATATTGTGCCTGTTGTTATTCTGTTTGCTGAAACTACAAAATTCCTTGGGCTCTCACCTGATAGAAAACTTTGTTGGTTCTTCCATGTGTCTTAACCTGGCTGCCTGTTGCACCCGGTCCCTCTATGTCCTACATGTCCTAACCTGGCTACCTGTTGCACCCGGTCCCTCTATGTCCTACGTGTCCTAAGCAATACTTCCTAGGGAGCGGATCAGACCATTCTCCTCCATTTGTACTGATCCCTTTTCCATTCAAAACTAGACTATGTGTTTTTCGTTTATGCATCTGCATGTCCATCCATCTTACGTTGCCTAAATACAATCCAGCATCGTGGACTCTGTTTGGCTGCTGACACCTTTTACACTAGCCCAATTGAGAGTCTGTCTGCAGAAGCTGCCGAACTACCGCTGTCATACTGGGGTGATGTTCGCCTCAGCGGATATGAGTGCAGTTTGTCTGCCATGCCTGACAACCCGTCCTATGCCGCCTCCTTCGATGACTCCTTTGAACACCAGTATGGGGTGCATCTGTCTTCTCTGCTACCTCCTGGAGTTAGCTTTCGGCTATTGCTCCGGCAACTTAACTTCATGCTACTTGCCACTTTCCCAATGGCCGTGAACTTTTCACTGCCTTGGCTTTTTGCAGGGGCTGTGTTCACCTTGGACTTCGTTCTCTTCCTTAGGACTCTACTCCATATTCAGTATACCATTGTAAGTGCACATGGAACTTAGGAATAGTATCTTTGTGTACACTGATGGCTCTCGCACTGAAGATGGTGTTGGGTGTGCCTTCATCATTGGCATCGACGATTTTGGCTATTGGATTCTGAAACACTGCTCAGTATCTACAGCAGAGCTCTTCACCGTGTATCAGGCCATTCACTACATCCGGTGACTCAGGCTGTTCGATTGTGTCATCTGCTCCAATCCTGTCTGCTCTTCGGAGCTTGTATGTGCTGTACCCAGTCCATCCCTTAGTGCAATGGGTCCAAGAAAGCTTGCTCATCTTGAGGAGGCCACTGTGATGTTCATGTGTATTTCTGGTCATGTCAGTGTGGCAGGAAATGAGGCTGCTGCCAAGGCTGCCGTCGTCCTACTGTGGGCCGCTAGGACTTCCATTCCTTCCGACGATCTCCGTGTTGCTGTCTGTAAGCAGGTTCTGTCACTTTGGCATCACCACTGAGAGGAGATCATTTTAGCTAGCGTGTTGGGCACTGTTGTTTTAGCCATCGCTGTTTGTTAAGTGGTGATCCTCCTCCACTTTATGCTCATTGTCCTCAACCGTTGACGGTTCCCAGTTTCCTGACCGAATGCCCTTTTTTAACCACTTATTTTGTAATGTATGTTTGCCATCTGAGTTATCAGCTGTTTCATGTCGAAGGGCATTTAATCTTTAGTTTGGGACCTCCATTGTTTTTACAGTGTATTTTGTGGATCTTTCTCCAAGAGGAAGTCCTTGTTCTTAGCTCACTTTCCTTTCATCGATTGGGCTTAACATGTGTCGCTTTTAACTCCTTTTTTGTATTCGTGTTCAATGTTCTGACCTGGGCGGGTATGACCTTAGTTATTTTTGCACCCTAAAACAAAACAAAATCAAATCGAACACCATTGAAGAGCTCTATTCTCAGTTCTTTGCATCACAAGTTGTTCCATTCTCTCCCTAATTTCCTTATTTATTCTCCACTCTGTCCTCGATATTTTGATTGCCCTTCTTATTCCATCTCTACTGTCTGTACTCTGGTACTCTGCGTATACGCCCCCGTGCATGTCCCGTCCCATTCGATACACAGTAAATCTTTCTATCATAAATAGCAGAACTAGTAGTACAGAGACTACCTCTACGGTACGTTCCTACCAGATTGTCTTTCGTCCTGACTAAAATACTCAAATGAATGTTCATCATAAATGTTGAAAATTAATGCTCACCATAAAAGTGGAAATAATAGTCGCCAGTTGCCACGCATATTTATAATTATCACGGACAGTAAATTAACAGTTCCTTCAGCAAATTTTAAGCAGTCCAGGGCGGTGTACAGTCCTCATGAGGTCACGATCCGTTTTTACCTCAAATACATGATGTGCCACAGTCCAGCTCTGACATCATCCGAAGCAGAGCACGATCCACCATTGAACAGACGTGGATCTTACAGTGGCTGAGTGTGAAGTGAACCTTACTACTGCCTCTTGGGCTGTATTTATATAGGTGCCACAGCGGACTGCCGAGGGAACATCTGTTATATGCCTTCTGCATACTGCAGCAGCCTCAGAACGACCACTTTCTCGGACACATAATCTTTAGTATCATAATTATGAATTAATGCAGAAACTTCTTAATATTTACATGTATTCAGATAAGTTGTTTGAAAGCACAGAAAAAGTTTCAGCTTGCTTGAATAAAAATTTTGCCTTCTAGAATTTCTATAGTGGAACTAACAGTAGATTGTTACCTCTGAACCATACCTTCACTAGAACTTGTATTGGCTGTTATTAATACTACAACTCTCAAATTTGGTATTGCTCTATTATTTGGTAAGTTTTATCATCTGCTTTAACCAAAATTGTGTACTATTAAAATTACGGGTACTTAATCTACTACAGTTGGGTACATTTTATTTACAAAATTGGTTTTTACTTAATTACTCAAAAACTAAAAGAGGTAGCTTAACATGGTCTCTCAGTTATTAATTTTAGAGTGAACTGAAGTATAAAACAAATTTTTACGTTTCCAAGTCCAATATTTAGTGCCTTTCAAGTCTGGATTTATTGCTAAGTAGGAGTGGGAGTGGGAGGGCTAGGCCAAGTTTGAGGGGATCGAGCAATACAGGCTCTGACAGAGATAGCGATGTTGACATTCACCATGCACTAATGGTGAATGTTGAACATGTTGGAGATTTATATTTTCTTCTCCGTAATTCAGTCGCTATAAAACGTCACAAGTGCGACGTAACTTTTTCGCCTCTCTTTTTGAAAGAAATGACCAAGAATTTAAAATACACTGTACATTCTTCATGAGAAAAGAAAATAATAGTTATAAAAAAATTACTTACTTATGTGATTCAGATCTTATTTATTGCAACAACTTAAACTATTATGACACTTTGAATTGCACAAGAGTCACTTGCTTTTACAACTGCATTTATTTGTGGAACACTTCCTTTTGCAATGACAGTGTGTATAGCCTTACCCCCGCTTCTCGAATTAGCTGCAGCTGCTTCTCTCAGTGACATTTCTTGAAAAGAAACCTCATCTATGGAAAGTAAATTTTCTTTACAAATTATGAACTGTTTACGTGTGTAAAGCTGCTTGAGGGTACCATTTTTATTTGCCAGTTTATAGAAGTCGGAGTCTTCTATTCCAACAACAACCGCTAACACATTTCGGCTATCTGTACAACCACGGTCGATATCAGGGACTTGTATTCGTACATTATCACCAATTTGAGCAGGAAGAAATTGTTTTTGTGAGGTTCATAACATCTTTGTTGCTTGCAGTAGAAGATTTTCTTTCGCGACTGCTCTTTTTGTAGAAATCAACTTGTGTTTTTCAGACAGAATTTGATGTGAAGACATTGTAGGTTGTAGGTCCTCCTCAATATTTTTCTTTGGAATTGGTTTTCGACATGAACAGCGCTCAAATTTTTTTTATAAGCATTAACAGTTTCTTCAAGCTGTTTTCGGTTTCAGAAGTATTGGCAATTTCTTCAAGTTGTTCTTCACTTTCAATATTTGCGATTTGTTCGCCAGGCAAAAAACACGATGCTATGCCTCTTTTTGCTTTAATGCCAAACATGGCTTCATAAGAACTTTGCCGTTTTTCTTTGTGGTATGTAGTGTTCTTGGCAAATTGAACAAAGTATAAACCATCTGACCATTTATTTGTATCATTATCATTCATCCATGCAGTTAGCATATTCTGTACATCCTGATTGGCCCTTTCAACTGAGCCTTGTGTTTGACTGTGACGAGGCTTTCCATGAACTATTTTAACATCTTTCCACATAGCACGTATTTCGGATATGACTTGATTACTAAATTCTCTACCATTATCTGATTGCAATATTGCTGGGGCACCAAATGTTAAAAATATTGAAAGAACGTGATGCGCTACTTCTTCAGCTCTTTTAGTTTTCAAAGGTCGTAGCTGGACAAACTTAGTTAAATGAACTTGATACACCATTATGAACTTATATTCGCCATCTCTGTCAGATCAAATTGACATCTTGAGTTACTTCAGAACTAACCATTGGCTTCACAACAATACCTTTCTTAGGTGCGCTGTGTTTCATTTGACACTGTTTGCATAAATTTAAATACAACATTACAACTTCATATGTAATATTTTTGTATTTAACTTGCAACTCTTTAAGCATATGTTTCTTCCTCCGTGGCCTACTCTGATGCGAGTTTCATATAGTATACTGTACATTTCTTCATTGGTAACATAGTACTGTATGTTCATTTCCCATATATATTCGTCAGGAAAGAGGGAAGGAGAGGAGAAGATGAAAGGATGTGGGTTTTAAAGGAGAGGGTAAGGAGTCATTCCAATCCTGGGAGCGGAAAGACTTACCTTAGGGGGAAAAAAGGACGGGTATACACTCGCGCGCGCACACACACATATATAAACAGTACGTATGTATGTAAAACTAGAAGAAAATAGTCAATCAAACAACAAGCCCAGAATGCTACAGCTGATGGCTGCGGGTAAGACTATTAAATGCCCAGAATTATTTTACTTTTTAAATATTAACAGACATAGATAAAGGACTACAAGAAGATAATCGTTGAAGCAACAAGTAGCAGGTGTTACTGACAACTGTAATACTTAGTCGCCAGACCTGCTGTGACCCAGCATATACCTACATTAAAAATAAGGACGTTAAAAAAAAAAAATAAACAAATAAAATAAAAAAACTAGAACTATATCTTGCTGACAATGCCACTGCGCCGACCCAATGTACACAAAAAACGTACACAAAAAAAAATTGGTAATAACAGTATTTTCAACTGTACACTGATTGAGCACTCAATGGCGCTCTGTTGAAAGGTTCTTCTTGTGGCTTGCCGTTAAACAAATTGTGATTCAATGTGGTTATCATAGTAATTTCAACTGTATGCTCATTGAACACTCAACGTTGCTCTGTCAAAAGGCTGCTCCTGTTGCTTGCCGTTAAACAAATTGCCATTCAACGGTGCATGTCAACAACAGAAATATCGAGGGCACCCTGTCGGAAAGTAGTAATCTGGCCAACAGTATTTAATAATCACAGAGCAACGACGTATTCGGTTGTAAAAGTAGTTTCAACTGTACGCTAATTGTGAACACTCAACGTCGCTCTGTCGAAAGGCTCCCCTTGTTGCTTGCTGTTAAACAAACTGTCACTCAACAGTGCACGTTAACAACAACAGGGAAATTCGGGAAACACTACAAGAAAGACATGACACGATTCCGCAAGTTGCAAACTTGCATATCAAGTTGACAATCTACCATTTAATGGTGAACACACACACAAGCAACCACAGGCGGATTGAAACTGTCAGACAGTGAGCATCGCTCTACCAGGAGGCAATCTCGCCTGTGCAACCTTGCGGGCAGCAAAATAAATAGCAAACAACCGACACGTACTACCAACCAAGAGTCTAGTCTGCGTGAGGTAGCTTCGAATACCAACGGCCACAGTTTCACAGACCAACGGCCACAGTTTAAACCACCACTTTCTCTTTAAGGGGGGAGGGGGGTACAATGCATAAGGAAAGAGCAGTCTTACCACAAGAAGCCGGGAACTCAATAATATAAACGACAGAACATCATACCTCCAGGCACATTACCTCACTGCCCTTCTGGATGAGTCGCAACACAAACCGCAACAAGGTGTGGCTTCCACCCTCAAAACAGCTCACCATATGATACAACCACGCTCGCGAAATGTGGCCGTCCACATGAGCCACCTACCACAAACTGCCCGTACGCTAGTACGTCTTCTCTCTCCGAAAGCTGCCAGTGATTGCTCGCTAAGCACCGTGACCCCCTCTGGCGATGCGCCAGAGGAAGCAGAGCACGGATCAGTATTTATCACTCTTTAGCTTTGAAACTTGCACCACTTATTTATGAACTCTTTCGGCACATTCTGAGCAACTTCTGGCTTTCTAGCTTTATTATTTAGGACCACTTATTTTTCTTTTAAAACTGCATTTTTTATGGAAACTATCAAGTCTAGGTACATAAAGACTTGATATTTATAACATTATTATACAAAACTCTATTTTAACACAGTTTTAAACATAAATCTTGACTTTGAATTTTGTACTTAATTGTGGTGCAGTACATGCGCACTACGTGTAGACTCGTTAAGGTGACGTGGCGCTACTAGCAGTGAACTTGGGTAAGTCCCGGCACACTCGCTCACCTCTGTATCTCACACATGATATAGCGCTTGCTTTGCTTCATACCGACAACCTGATCCTCTAGTGGTATTGTACTGGTTTTTGCCACCATCTGACTAAGCTACATCATCTCTATGTTCCCCCTGGTTTCTCAATTGCCCTCCAGGAAACTTGCTTCCCAGCAATGCAAACCCCTATCCTTCGCAGCTATTTTAAGAATGAAGCTGACTATGACAGAGCATCAGGCATAGTTTGCACACTCGTTCTGGACTCTGCAGAGAACATGTGCTATTTGATACAACTTTGGAGGCTATGGTTGTTCATGTGAGGAAGCCTCTGGATTTTGTCATCTGTAACGTGTATCCTTCCCATTAGTGAAGTGTCTCAGTATGTGTAGTGTGCACTGATTTCTCAGCTCCCCTACCCTTTTCATTTTGAGTGAATGCAATGCCCATAACCCTTCGGGAGGTGGAACTAGGTGCACTGGCCATGGAAACTTTGCTTTCAGAGCTTGATATTTGTGTCTTGAATTTCAGTGCCCCCATACACTTCATTGTGACTTGCGGATCTTATTCAGCTGGTCATCTCTCCATTTGCAGCCCTGGTATTCTCCCCTCCATCCATTGGAGGGCTCATGATGGCCTAAGTGACAGCAATTATTTTCTGAACAACATTATCTGTCTGATCAGGGCGTAACTTCAGTCTGTTGGCTTACGAAGAAGGTCGATGCAGAAATAATGCCTGCCTGTATCCTTTCCTTAACTTTTGAACAAGTGGAGCTCCTGTTGAAGATGAAGGCGGGCTATAAAGTCAGACCCTACATACCGAACCCAATGCATTGCTACCAATGTCAGCATTATAATCGTACTCATGTGTCTCGCAAAAACGCAGCCAGTTGTGTAACTTAGGGCACAGATGTTCATAAGGGACATTGCCCACCTCTTCCCTGCTGCATCAACTGAACAGGCAACCATGATGCTTCATCCCGCAAATGCTCTTTGTACCTCGATGAGTGAGCTGATCAAGAGATCTGATGAAGGAAAAGGTACCCCTCAATGTTGCTCACAAATGTTAGCTAGTCAAAAGCTATGCATACTACTATCCAGTAGTTACAGTACCGTTGTTGGTAAGTCACGACCCATGAAAGATATGGCCACGCAGACCTGCAATCTCCAGTTTGGTGCTACAGTTGCGAAATCACCTAGTGCTAAGGTGACATCCTCACCTATACCCACTACAGTTGCTCAACACATCAGAAAACCTTCGCCCACATTGGTAAAGTGACTTGTGATGCAACCCGAAGAACGAAAACTTAGAAAGGATTACGTCAAAGATGACTTTTTGTGCATCTCAAGTCAGCAAACTTCTGGGTCCATGCATGACAAATGCCATGCTACTAAGAAGTTGTAAAAGGACAAACATTCTTCCCCTTCACAAACAGTGACATCTCTCCCCCCAGGGAGCTCACCACTCTTTGGCCTTTGCAGCATTTTTTTCCCTTCTGTGCTGCATATCTATCCTCTTGCTATACTTTTTCCCCCCCTCCCTTGGGGAGCATGTCTGGGGTATTCTTCGGAGTGTTCTGCATTGTCACCCTTTTCCTTTCTTTGTTTCCCTTCTCCTCTCATTCCTCCGCTTTGGCATTTGAGGATCCTCTTTTTCTCTTCTTCCTCCCTGTTCGCTCCTGAAGGCCACCCACTCGTCTGACGCTTAACAGGTGACTGGGTAACACGTAATTCCCAGCCCTGGGTCAGCAGGTAGGGTTCGTGTGTACCCCCTGGTACAGGCCAAGCCCAGGAAGAGGTGATTGCCTGAGCTGTAACCTTTCCAAATTGCCGATTGGTCCCTCCATCAGGTGTTCAGGAGGTGTGACCTGAGGTGTGAACAATCACCTAAGGTGGGTACGCCCCCTTGTGAAGGGGGCCCACAGTTGGAAGGAGTGCGCCATTGTAGACACTGGCAGTTACGGGGGATTTCCTCGCTATGAGTCAATCACCTTCCCACTCAACTTCTACAAAACGTAAATGCAACGAAGCTAATGATTCAAAGACCCTTCCCGCTGCACTGCGGTTCCTTGTGGTCTCAGATACTGAAGATGGTCAGTACTTCACCATGGTAAATCCGTTCATTATCCAAAAAGGTGTAGATGCAGTTGCTGGTTCTGTGAAATCCTACTCTCGTTTATTGAATGGCACTTTTGCTTTTGGAGACCACATCTGATTCTCAACCACAACAACTGCTTGCTGCCTTGCTTCTCCACTGTTATCCTGTTCATGTCGAGGCCCACAGAACTTTGAATTCTTCCCATGGTGTAATTTACACCAGGCTGCTTGTTGGTCTAACCAACGCCAAAATACAGTCTTACCTCTCAGATCAGGGTGTCTTGCCATACATCATGTAATGAAAAAGGTAGATTCCTCCTTAGTGCCCACCCACACTCTTTTTCTCACCTTTGATAGGGCGGTGCTTCCATCCAAGCTCAAAGCAGGCTGTGAAATTACCACTGTCCGGCCATACATTCTGAACCCGATGCACTGCTACCAGTGTCATCGTTTTAACCACATGAGAACGTCTTGTCGACACCCAGCCAAATGTGTTATTGGTAGTAGGGATGCGCACGAGGGCGATTGTCTACCTCCTTCTCCCCGCTGTATAAACTGCAATGGTTGCCATGCCACCTCCACTCGGAAGTGTCCAGTGTATCGTGATGAGCGGGCTTTTCAAGAGATCCGGCTCAAGGAAAAGGTGCCTTATCCAGTTGCTCGCAAGTTACTAGGAAATCGCAAACCCTGTGTTCTCCCGTCTGGTACCTATAGTTCTGTTCTTGTTACCCCTCGCTCCATGAAGGACATGTGGCCGTGCAGACATGCAACCTCCAATTCAGCTCAGAGGTCATGAAATCGCCCAGTGTCAAGGTAGCATCAACATCCCCCCCGCCCCCACATCCAGCTGTGCTACAAGCTGTCAAGCTCTTGCCTCTAGAGGCAAAACCACCAGTTACACAACCGGTAGGCTGGAAAGGACCAAAGGAGTACTCCCGTGAAGACTTCCTCTGTCCCTCCAGCAAAACAACACCAGATGCTTCATGTAACTGCAAAGGCTCGAAGAAGTCCTCCAAAGCAAACGGTCTTCTCCTTCGCCACCTCGAAGATCGTCTTTGATGGTGTTGGCATGTGATACCTTAGCCCGGCCAGCCTCCGTGTTGCCGGTGTGCACCAACAACCGTTTTTCAGCGTTGGACTCCACATATCAACCGCGCAAGCAAGCTGATGCTTCTGTGGATCCCATGGAGCAGGATCATCCTGCTTCTGTGCCCTGTAGTTGTGCCTCTTCCCCAGCTGTCACTCTGCAGCTGCCGAGGTCACATCACCACATCCCTTCCTCATCATGACTCTCCTCTAGTGGAATGTTCGTGGCCTTTGGTCCCACGAAGAGGATTTATGGCTGCTTTTAGCGTCGCAGCTTCCCCTTGTACTCTGCCTTCAGGAAACGAAATTGTGCCCTCACGACCACTTTGAGCTTTCCAATTTCTTACCAATTCACTTTGACCTTCCCCCTGAGTTCAGCATTCCCTCTCATGGGGGCATCATGCTGCTCATATGGGATGATATTCATAGTCAACCCATCTCGCTGACTACCAATCTTCAAGCTGTGGCAGTTCACCCTTTCCTTCCCCACCTGACCTTTACACTCTGTATTATATATGTCCCTCCATCATTCGCTGACACCAGGGCAGACTTTCTTTGACTTATTGGGCAGCTACATCCCCCATTTTTGCTACTTGGTGACTTTAATGCTCATCATCTCCTTTGGGGTTCTCTCAGGACCTGTCTGAAAGGTGCCCTCTTGGCTGACATTCTTAACCAACTTAACCTGTTTTGCCTTAACACTGGAGCACCCACATTCTTTCCCGACTGCTCATACACCTATTCCCAATTGGACCTAACCTTCTGCACTGCCCAGCTTGTCCATCGTCTTGAATGGTCCGTTCTTTGTGGCACCTTCTCGGGCGACCATTTCCCGTGTGCACACCTAAATGGCAGCTTCCCAGGGCTGACTGACAGCTTTGCTCCTCCCTGGCGACCTTCAAAGAACAAGATTTCCCCAGTTCTGATGACCAGGTCGAATATCTCACAAACATTATCCTTACTGCTGCAGAACGTTCCATCCCTGCAGTTCCTCTCTACCACGTCGTGTCCCGGTCCCTTGGTGGATTGAGGTATGCCACGACACAATTAGCGCACGTAGACGTGCAATGTGCATTTTTATCTGCCACCCTATGCTGGCAAACTGCATTCGTTATGAAGAGATGCATGCAAAGTGGCATCACGTTCTTCGGGATAGCGAAAGAGCTAGCTGGATTTCATTCACTAGTTTTTTTTTTGCAGTTCCATACCTTCCTCTGCCATGTGGGCCAACCTCAGACAGCTCTCTGGAACCAAGATCCATTCCCCAATTTCCGGCTTGACGACGTCATCGTGGACCCTATTGCTATCTCCAACACCTTGGGCCGCCATTTTGCGGAAGTTTCGAGCTCTTCGGAAACGAGTGGAGGAGGCTCGGGCGATACCCTTCTCTTCTCCAAATTGTGAGTGCTACAATGCCGCCATTACTATGAGGGAGCTAGATCATGCTCTCAGTTCATCCCGATCCTCCGCCTCAGGGCCTGACACCATCCACATTCAGATGTTACAGCACCTTTCTCTTGCAGACAAGCACTTTCTGCTTAACATGTACAACCGCATCTGGGCAAAGGGCACATTTGCTGGATGCTGGTGTGAAGCCACCATCATACCCATACCTAAGCCCGGTAAGGACAAAAACCTTCCTTCTAGCTACCGCCCCATCTCCCTTACCAGCTGTGTTTGTAAGGTGATGGAACGTATGATTCACGCTCAGCTGGTGTGGTGGCTCAAGTCTCAACATTTACTTATCATAGACACTGCGCCCAAATTTTAACTGTCTGCCACTTCCTGCTGGAGTCGCCCTTTTTTAACAATTTACGTTCCAGCTTAGATTTGCTGTCTGATTTATCAGCCCTTTTAACGAATGACGCATGGGATGTCGACCACGTTGTACTTTTTATCCGCTGAAGCAATATGGTGAAGGCCATTTAACTTTTAGTTTTGGACCTCCATTTCTGTATGGTGTTTTTTAGCCCTTTTTCCAAGTGCCAGTTTTTATTCTGTCCATTGTAACCAATGTATAGTTGTTTAACTCCTCTCTGTGTTCGTGTTCTATAGTTTTGATTTGGGCATGTATGATCCCAGTTGTTTTTTGCGCGCTTCATAAAACAAAACAAAACAAAACAAAACAAAACTGAACAGTGACACTTCTGTATGGCTGGCCTCCATTGCACCGGTTCATATCACCAACCGATTCTTTACCCGCAAGTCAGCTGACCAACCCAGGGAGTTTACTGATACCCTTGAAGAAATAATGAATCAGGCTCCTCCAGCATCAGAACCCTGTAGTAGTTTGCAGCTAAGATCTTGTATTTGGCAGCCATTGAAGTAATTGTCTCTGCAACACGGGGTAGCCATGTGGTCTGAGGCGTCTCTCCAAGGTTCGCTCGTAGAAGTGTTGGAAAATGAAGCTGCTGCAAAGTCTGTCATCCAACTACCCAGACCTTTTTGCTGTTCTGTCCCTTCAGATGATCTCTGTGTTGCCGCATGTAGGAACATTGTCACTCTGGCATGAATACTGGTCTTCTCTATACGGGAACAGTATTTGGGAAATTAAATACCTCCCAGTGGCTTGGTCAACTTCCTCTCGCCGCTCTTGTCTTGAGGAGGTACAGGGGTACTTTCAGCTAGCCTGCATATTGGGCAATGTCATTTAGCCACTGTTTTTTTTTTAAGTGGAGACCCCACACCACTCGTGCTTACTGCGACCAACGATTGACAGTGCGCCATTTTCTGACCCAATGCCTATTTTATAACTGTTAGTGTTAAAATGAGAGAAAAACACGGGATAAAATTGACTAGATGCAGCTAACAGTGCAGTTTGTATGTTTTGTATTCAAGATGTTTGTAGCAGTCGTGTAGTTACAAACTTTTTTTATTTGTATTGTGTTTTAATTATATGTATTTCCTTAGCACTGCTGATGTGGTCGATACCGATTACGTAAATTTAAAAAAATATAAAATGCAAGCGCCTTGTCTTTATACACACATAAAAAATATCGTTTATCAATCTTAAACTTTTGTTTCGTCAATTTTATGGTAATTAACAGACCTATGTTACAGACTCAAAAATAGTGCTAATTTATAATAATATGCAGTGATGTTGAAGGCGAAAACTAAATTTAACAAGATATCTCGGTTATAATACATACAAAATACAATCACACAACAGCAGTTGACTCTGTGAGAGCTGTGTTGATGCCTTGATTGTAAAACCTTAAAATAGTGACTTATAAAAGACAGGCCAGCGAGCAGAAAAAAGTGTATTTATTGCACCAATCACATAAAGTATCTACATTACAATTAATGCGGAGCCAGGAGTATGACATTCCACAGAGCTCTGTATTAAATGTCCTTTCTCTCATCGCTATTAATGGACTTGTGGCCTCTGCTGGACTGTTGGCCACCCCTGCTCTGTATGTGGGTGATTTCTTATTTGGGCTAGCTCCCACTCGGTGGCTTCTGCAGAATGATAATTCCCGGGTGCCACTTGGCATACTTCTATGTGGACAGACTCACACATTTTTCTCTTTTCATGGTTTCGGGCCATCGCCCGCTTGCTACTCGCCCTCGGGTGGGTGTACTGGTTAGGCTCTGTCTTGCTTCTCTCCACCGTGACTTCCATCTCCCCTACTTGTCCTCTTTCCCATGTTCTCTCCTGATCATATCCCCCACCCCCCACCCAGTTACTTGCTCGGCCTTGCATTCGAATGGATCACTTCCATTGTCAGAAAGCCTCCATCGCTCCAGTGGTGTTCCATTGTTTATTCTGAACACTCTTATGGGAGTTTCAGGATGACATTGTTTTTTACACTGATGGCTCTAAATCTGCTGATCATATGGATTATGCATTCGCGTCTAATGTCCGCTGGGACTCCATCTCTTGCCTGCCACATGTGGGGTGTTTACTGTGGAGTTCGTGGCCATCTGTTGATCCCTCTGCTTCAGTATACAATTCTCACTCACCCGAGTTTTTTTATGTACAGACTCAGCGAGTGCCCTTCAGTCCATCGCTCAGAGCTTTTCCCGCCACCACAAATAAAACTATCAGTTCGGTGCAAGGGTTAAAAGCCCGGGTTATTGTTTAAAAATGATTTCAAACTTTTCTTTAAGTTTTCCTGGCTGGCAATTAGGAATTCATTAGAATAATTTTATTTGTTAACTGAATAGATCCATTCAGTGTCAAACCTCGAGTTTCAAGCTTTTTAATACTTTCAGGTGCGTGAGGAAAAATGAGTGCTAATCACAATGATGTCTTTTTTTAATACTGGAATCATTAAAAGCTTCATGTCGAAGTCGTTTAGTATCCCTCTAATGGCCTTGAAATGATCATTGTAAAATAAAATAGCTTCGACCCACGTACCCCGAGTTACCACTGCTTTGGGGGGTAAAGGCACATTTGGTAGTTTTTCTTTGTAGGTCTTGATGTGAGCAAGAGCCATTAGAAACATTTTCTTTGTGGATGAAATCAGTTTATTTTCATTCACAAATGTGGAACATACTTCTTCAGGAAGGCGATGTACTCCATGAGGAAAGCACGTCACATGAATCGAACTGGGATAAAATACTCTGAGGGCTTTCCCTGCTTTGATCATATAGAGAGCAGCATCTGAAGTAAACACAAACACCCTGTCATCTGCAGAAGATCCTGGAAATGTTTTTCTAATGCCCTCATTCACAAATCTGGCAATCATAGAATTATTTACATTTTCAAGTTCTTTGCAGGCTGCTAAATGGGAAGAAGAAGACTTCTCTTTTAAAGCACCAACAATTAAATTTGCAATGTAGTGGTCACAAGTGTGTCTAGTTTTGTCAAATGAAATCCAGATAATGCTGTTCTTGAGTTCATTGCGCATTTCCTCCAGAACATTTATGTAAATTGTTGGTATGTAATTTTTATGCAATGTTGATTGATCTGGTATATTTTGATTTAAGCCATATTTGCACAGGAAGCATCTGAGGGTAAGGTTTGTAAGTTTGTGAAGAGGTATATTGCGTGCAATGAATGCTTCACATAGGTCCATGTTAAACCACCGTTTTGGTTACCTTTGGACCACCTTTGCTACTGCAACTTGCTGTTGTCAGAAGTTGTTGTCATGGTCCTTTCTTCTGCTTTCCTGCAATGTAAAGAGTTTTCGTGACATGCTGGTCTATCTGAAACTTTTTGCATGAAACATTTTTCTCGCAAACTCAACAATCTAAAACAATCTAATGATTTCTTTTTTCGGGCAGTATGCTGCACGACACGTTACATACTACAAGTCATAAACACATTCAGCTGTGTACAAGTACATTGTAAACATAAACAACTAAGTACTGTTCCAAATGCATGCGTAGTTTAATCTAATTGTTGCCATGTGTACAATATGACAGCAGAGCTGATTAACCGGGGGCATGGGCGCAGGAGCATTGATTCTTGTCTGCCTGTTCCTGTTCCTCTTCTGTAATGATTTCGCTAGGCAGTGACCTCTTAGTTAGCGATTGCAGTCAATCTGTGGGACATCAAGACTAGATCAAGCTAGAGACTGCCCACCTAAATTTTTTAAATATTGTTAACATATAGTGAAAATGCACATCATCACTAGATTTTAATTAAAATATGCAATAACCGGTGAAAAGGAGCCAAGTATACAAATGAATTTGCAACTTGCAAATGCATATAATCTGGTCTCTATTGGCAATGTTCTTTTTTGTGCAATATAAATTATTTTGGGTCCTGCTATCATTAGTTTTTTTGTTCACCAATTACTTAGTCTTTCAAGAACCACCTTACTATTTTCCCCCTATTTAGTTAGCCCTTGTGTTGACAGATACTATAATTAGCAGAAAGCCTGGAGAGGTGATGCAGCCTCTAATGTTTGTTGTGCTTTGAAGCTGGTTCAGTAACAGCTCTCTGCCAACATCCCAGAAGCTGGACTACAGAGCCCCACAGGGAGCCCTTGGTGATGTGTTTCACAACGCCTTAGCCTTATCAATAATTATGCGTATAAAATACTTGTCATCTGAGGTGTTCGCAGTAAGCATTGCCTAATTTATCACATCCTCAGTAGGTTTCCCTTTCATGAAACTGTACTACTGGGGACTCATGCTAGGGATGGGAAAAACTGACTGAGCAAAACCAATACCAGTATTTTATTTTTGAATAACTGCTATTTTTCGGAATTTGTTTTTTCTGTTTAATTTTTCTTCTAATAACTGGGAAAAAATGAAATATCAGTGAACCATAGCAGCAGTGCTAAAATTTGTGGTTTTTAAATAAACCTTTTTAAAGAAAGGGGTGATTTTTTTTTTCTTAAAATTTAGATTGGGTTGATATATTGCATTATCATAGAAAATGGAAAAGCAATAAGCATTATTTTAATAACAGTGCCGACAGAAACAAGCAACCAACGTGTGGATTAAGAACTGGTACAGCATTGCTGAGACAGTCATGTACTTGTTACCATGTGGCATGGCCTGTTAGATGGTATGCGTGCACATGCAGTGTGCAAGGCTTGTCTGTATGTTAGTTCCGACTATTTGTAAGGTACAAATAATGGTATGATCCTCTATTGAAACATGAGTTTTGAGCAGAGTTTCAGAAAATTTGGGTTAATAGGAGAATATTGGTGACTTTTTGCGCAGTTCGACCACTTATCACTTTTTGAGAAAACCCGTGAACATTGGACAGATTGAGCTGTTTTTTATTTGCCTATTTAATTTAATATTTTGATTCTACGTGTCTTGAAATTGAAGGAGTAAAAATATATCAATCTTTGTTAGAGTTCTACCTCTGTGGGCCATTTCAGTCCATCATTTTCTGGTAATCTTCTTTAATAAGTCTTCTTTTCGAATTGACCAGTACCTTTTTATTTGTTCTGATCTTTTTTGTTGTTCCTTATCTGCAAATACCCATTTTATTGTGTGTGTTTTCTGTTTTGGTTTAAATCTTATGTTTTTCAGTTTCTTTAAATTTTCTGTTTTGTTTGACAAAACATCCCAGTTTAATTGTAGCACTTTCATATCCTCCCTGATTTCCTTTATCTATGATCTAGCTTTTCTTCTCTCTTGTTTTGATGATTCTGTTTTTCCGAGTGGCTTTAAAAAGTGTTTCACTTCCATACGTCACATCTGGTTGAACCACCATCTTGTAATGTTTAATTTAGGTTTGACAGACAGGCTTTTTACTGACAGGTCACCTTGATTTTTGAGGTGTTGTCATTTTATTAGTTTTTTCTGGCTCTGCATGTTACTCGTCCAAGCTATATGTTATAATTTCTCCTAGGTATTTATAAATTTTTTCATTACTTTCTTTGCTGTTATTTACTGTTATGTGCTTTATTGCTACTGGACCTGCTACCATTTTCTCAGTCTTCTCAAATGGTATAGAGAGTCCTATTTTTTTGTGCTACATCTTATAGGCTTGTTATTTGATTTCTGTCTGCTTGACTGTTTTTAGCTAGTGCAGTAAATCAATTTAAGTTTATTTGATCTAACTTGGTTCCTACTCTTATGTTTTTAGAATTTTCCTTATGCTATTCCCTCACCATGTACTCCAGAGAACAACTGATAAGTGATGCCAATAAATCATTTCCCTGCCTAAACTCTGCTTCAATTGTAAATGGCTCAGATATTTCTCCATTTTGCCACTGAACTTTAGGTTTAACATTTGTAAGTCTGAAATTCTTTAGTGTCTTCTTCATTGAAGATCTGAAGATACAGAGTCTACAAAGGTTGCGATTTGTTGTTTGGTCTTCTTTTGTAGTAATCCATTACCAATTCCACAGGGATTATCTGTTCTGGGCATCTTCTCCAGGGCCTGAATCCTCCTCGGTATTCTCCTAATTCCAGTTCAAACTTATATTCAGAATGATTGCATAGAATTCTTGACATGACTTTATATTTAATATCCAAAAAAGAATTTGCTCAGTAGCTGTCTGGATTTGATTTGTCTCCCTTTTTGTGTAATGGATAGATCATAGCTGTAGTCTAGTGTTGTGATTGTTGTTCTTCATTGCAGGTTTTTACTGTGCATTGGTGTAATGGTACCTTCATTGTTTCTGCTGCATACTTCCAAAGTTCTGCAAACAGTTTATCTTTTCCACTTGCTTCGTAGTTTTTAAGAACTTTAAAAACTTCATAGACTTCGTGGATTGTGAGTGAGTTTACATTGTATGCTGATAGTTTGAGAGGGGGTATCTGCGTTTTTTTTTTTTTTTTTGAAGTAGTTCATGGGGACCACCCAAATTTAGTAATTTGGTAAATGTTTCTCCTAAAATTTCTATAATTTTTTATATTGATATGGGTCATCTTATTATTTTGTCCTTTGACATTAATGTTTGAGGATCACATCTTTGTAGTTAACTGCTAAATATTTTGTAGCAATCTCTTGAGTTCGTTTTCTCACTATTTGTTTTTATCATTACTAGTAGGCCCTATATCTTTCTGGTATTGACGAATAACCCTTCTTATTATTTCTTGGGTTATCTTTCTTTGTTTTGCCAATTCCAAGAGTGATTTTTCTGTTTTATAACTCTGATACCTTAACCCAGGCTTGGGGTCTATCTATGCTGTTTTATCACACTCATCATTCCGCTATTGGTGTTGCTTCCATGGGTTTATTGGGGCTACTTGTTCAGCTAGTTCTGTTGGGGAACTGTTTCCTCTAAATCATCTGTTGTTTTTATATTCCTTGTTCGTTCTTCATATTCTTTGTAATTTGTCAACTTTTGATGATCGTGGATTGTCTTCTTGCTGAGATAGGATTTTTTTGTCAGTAGGGTGAATCTCTCTCAGAACTTCCACATTATAGATTTCCCTGTGGTAATTTTTATCTGTGATGCATGATACAATTGTTAGTCGGTTTTGTTTTGAGCTTTTCTCTTGAAGTTTGTTGACTTTGAGATCATGTGACAGTTGCTGCAGAATTCCTCGTCTCATGACATTGGTGTTTGTTGTTCTTTGTGTTGGGCAATTCCCTATTATATTGCTGTCTCTCATCCCTTCGTAACTGGGCATCAAAATCTCCAATTAAAATTTTGGTGTGACTTTTATTTAGGTCTGTATTGTATAATGTAAAATTTCCCAAAATATATCCAAATCTTCAGTGTCCTCTCTTATTATTTGTATCATTAGTTGAGTCATGGACATTTACTACTGTGTATATTTTATTTGCAACTTTTATAGTTAGTGTTGATAGTCTGGAAGATTGTGATTAAATTGTATTACAGAATCAGTTACTTTGAGACTGACCACAAATCCTATTCTGCATTGTGAACATTCCTGCATTACTCTTTTTTTTTCCTGATATGTCTTGTAAATTTTTTATACATTGTGATTCTGTCAGTTCCTGATCAACTTTACTTATTTCCTGAAGTCCAGTTATTAGAATCCCTTTAGAGATCCATTTCATCTGTCAAAATTTTTGCCTGGTTGTGTGATGAAATTTAGGTTGTGTGTAACTAGGTGGTTTATCTGTCCTGTCTTGAGTCCAAATTTTTTCTTCAGTTAGTCTTAGGTATTTTCTTGATTCTCCGACTCATGTTTCAAGTGACTGCCCACCATTTTCGTTGGCCATTACCAGGCAATGGATTTTTCTGTAAAAGATTTCCTTCCTTGTTTAATTTCCAAAGGTAGAGAACCTTGTATGGAGCAAGCTCAGAGTTACAACTACACCTGTTAACCATAAAGGTTCTTATTTCTCCATGTATTGCTCGAGTTAAATAAATAAAAAAATAAGCTATTGCAGTAACCAGTTGTTTTGAACAGTTTTAACAGTCAAGTTGAACTGGCATTGAGGAAAACTGAAAACCAGTTGTTTCAGTGATAGCTGTCATTGCTAGCTCATGCCTATTACCTGTCTGTGAATCCCTCAAGTGACAGTGCAGAAGTTTTTCATGCACTTTGGCTAGACCATCAGCTGCAGGTTCTGAGGTCACATTAATTGGAAATGTGAATGACATTGAGACCGATGAAGTTTTCTTTATTGAAAATGATAATTTGGATTAATTTTAATATGAATATAAAAAATGTATGATCAATTAAGTATATCTTCTTTCTAAATGAGCCTTCAACTTTTTTTTTTTTTTTTTGCAAGTGATTACTGACAGCCTCTTCTCAAGGTTGGCAGCTCTGTAATAGCTTTGTATTTTTTGACTGATTGACAGAAACTCAGTCTTTGTCATTCTGTTTGCTCTAGTTGTCTCTGGAAATAAATTCTTGCCTGCCTTGCTCTGATTCTTAAGGATTGTAGGTTGGGACTCCAAGGAATTTTAGACCTTTTTGCTTACTAACAAATGTTGGAAATGCCTTGTCTTGCACTATCTGCAACGCTTGCACCAATTTGTCGGCTTTGCGTAAATGTTCACTTTGCACAGATTGTATTATAGTGTCTAAGTCATTATCTGTTTCTGTAATTGTAAAATAAATGAAATTATGGGCACTTGGTGCAAGTCCATCACAGACCCTCCACTTTTCAATGCCAACACTGACTTGCGAGTTTGCAAGGGTGATATCTATATTTGTTGCCTTACTTGTGAGATATTGAAAAGTAGGTGGGTTTAGAGTACTGTTCATGACATGAAGGCCAAGTTCTTGTATAGTGTCCAGAATATGGAATATGGATCCTGTATATATGGTATGTGTAGTTTATCTCCTCTAGCACTTCAAAGTTCTTGCTTCACCATAGCAATGTGCATCTCGAATTTATCTGGCCAATTTTAGTGATTTGTCTGTGTTCTATTGCCATTGTGTGCGAGTTGATTGTATAAAAATGCTACAGGAATTTAGTGAGCACATAGCTACGGGGCCATTCTAATCTGTGATCATATGCAATTTCGCCATGTGTCTTCACTTATTGCTTGTACAGATGCTCATTATGAGTTGTCTTCTGCTTCGTCTTATAGACAATGTCAAGTGAAGTCTGTATTCCCTGTGTTTGTAGGCTAGTTATTGATACTGAGCTAAATATGACCAGCTTCCTCCATGACAGGAATGAATGTGTGTGTTGAGGTTTCTTATTGCTATAGTTAACACGTGCTTATTCTTCAATTTAGCTAATCATACACGTTTTCACACACTTCGTAGACAGGCCATGGGTAAAACTAGACTCTTTCCATTTATCATGTTTGTCTATGACTGTTTACATCCCCTTCGTGGTTCCTGTTGTCATCTGTAGTTCTCTTATGATCTGTGTATTTTCATAATCATACTCTTATTAGATATTGCATGTTATCACACTCTACTACTATAACATGTATCATGCTGTCACCTTGCATTCATTACACTTTCAACTTTTTCTGAGTTTGAGAGTGTGTTCTCTTTTTAAGTCTTCCTTGTCTAAAGGTAGACATGCTTTCTTTTCTTATTTTCCTTTCTTCTTAGCCATTTCCAGAAACCCAACTCTTTCTCTCTATTATCCCTATTATTGGCCTTTTTATTGTCCATCTCATTATTGCTCTTGTCTAAGTGGTCAGTCACGTTTGCAGTTTTTGATGCTGTCTCTCTTCTCGTTCTACACTGCACGCAGAACCAAAATATTTTGGCTCTTTCTGTACCTTGCTTTCTTTTGATGGAGTTTCAAGTTTCTTACAAAGCTGACAGGTAATTTTATAATCCATTTGCACAGTGGACTCGGGTTTAATAGTTATCTTTCTGGACAGTGGTCCATCTTCTTCAACAGTCAGCCTAATACTTGTTGCATTTGTAGTTCCTCTATGGTTTCCTGTGATGCTTGTTAGCAGATTACCCAATAGTTAAAAATCCATAATCCATTCTTTTAATTTTCCACTATAAGAACATTTGGTATGTTGCACAGTCTTTATCTCATATCCTACGCAATTTCTTACTTTTCACATATGGAATGCACACTCGAGCTCACTTGCTATTTTGACAGTCCTTTTTCCAGATTCTCAACAACGTGAGCATACCAGTTTGTTTTTGATACAGTGCTTTGCAGTGTGCTCATAGTCATGGCAGTTATAGCATTAAGTACATGTAACATATTTCTTGACAGCTGTTGATCAAAATCCAATGTATATTCTTCTCTGAGTAACTGACTGTGCTCTGACTGGATTTACTGTCAGCTTCTCTTGTGGACCAGTTTTAAACCTGACTTTTGTTTCTTCTAAGAATTGCTTTCTATCTGTAGTTCCTCGAAATTCTGTTTGTATATTGACTCAATTAATTCACTTTCTGACATGTTAACTGGGACAACATGCACTACCACTTAAGCCTTCACTTCATTGGTGATTCACATAACGTTGCTTTATTTCGCTTCAAATTTTGGCTCCAGTAGTCTCAATCTTTGAATTCGTGATGGCCATTTGAGTGAGTGTAGCAGTGGCTGTCACACTGGTGAGTGACTGGACCATCTTGTTGTCTTGTTTTTATTTTCCTCCCTAAGACTAACATTTTCTTTTTCTAAATGTTGTATATGCCTGGTCAGTTTTTCATGTGATATATTGCTCAGTGGGTGAGTTCGTATTTTAACTTGAACATTTTTGTGGCAATAACCTTGATAGTTATGTGGAATAACTCATCAGTGTACGTTTTCATGTCCTCAAGTTTTTGTGGAGGGCTTTGCTGCACTCCCTGTGCTTGTTCATTCTCAAATATACCTACAGACACTGTTGTTGCTGATGCCTCTGCTGTCCCTTGAAGTCGCTATTGTCTCCCGCATGCTCCTCCTCCTCCTCCACCTCCTCCACCGAAGCCAATGTCCTCAACGGACGTTAAGTGTCAGCTTTTAAGGTCTCAAAAATTCTCAAATCTATACATTAAATCATGTAGATATACACAGAAATTAGGAGGGAATGATTGTCTGAATGAGTATACTACAGTCAGAATTTTTAAAAGCATAGCTTTAGTTTACAACTGATAATATAGGATGAACTAGGTTTTTGCAGCACTCAGTGTCCAGAAATACATAATATTTCTCTGTGCATAAATTTTGATATAGACAGTGAAAAATAAAGATGAAGTAGCATATACAGATTTTGCACATCTGGATTTGTGACATAATCTACACGAGCATGCCAAAGATGCACACAGCAGCATCAGTTATTAGCACTATAAATAGCAAAAACCATGAAGCACCCCTTTTGCATTAGGTGGCTAACAATGCCTTACTGTTTTATTAATCAAAACCCATTTATACGCTCCTGCCTGCTGCATAAGTGATCATTTTTTTTAAATTTAAGCTGGTGAGTCATCTCTGTCTGTTCTCAGATTAAGTGTTTCTATTTCACAAAAGTAATTCAGCATTCCACTTTTGCTGCTTAGGTATGTTTGTCTTATTTGTTTTCTCTTGTTTATCCCATATGGTTTAGGGTCCATTTCTTCAAGAAATGGCAAATTTTAGTTCATTATTTAACTTCATGGCTGGATGCCCTTCCTGATGCCACCTAAGGGACGGAAGTTGTGTGCGCCGTCTGTGTGTGAATCATGTAAACTTTGTCTAGTGGTTTTATTGTATTTTAACTGTTTTCATATTGTGTTCATGCAGCATACATAATCAAAATGAGATGTGCAGTTTTGTTTTGAATACATTCAAAAGTTAAATTTCAGTTTTTAATAGTGCTTACTTGTATTGGTCATAGTTGTAGTTTACTCATCCATAGAATATCTTTATGATAATATTAGAGACACTATCTAGCAATAAAAATATCCAAAGAATGTAAATCTCTGTCTCATTGACCTCAGATTACACAACATAAATGTCATACTTTGATTCTTAAAAGTCTTGAAAATTTCTTTTCTTTAGTTGCAGATTCCCTTATTTTACCAAAGTCATCTTGGTGAAGATTGTGGAGTAGTTCTAGAAAACAATACGAAAATATCACAAAGTTCCCCATATCTACAGTGTTTTTCTTCTCTGGTTTTCAACAGTGTAAAGTTAGTTGTACAGGTTGAAGAAACAGCAAGTGGAAGCAGTCATGGATTCAGAAAATAATGATAATAGTGTTAGCAATTCATCAGAAGATGTGTTGACAGAGGAGCAGAGACAGTTTATTGAAATGTGTGAGACAGAATTCTCAAATAGATTTACAGAAACTGATGAAGAATATTGTAAAGTACAACAGACAAGAATGTCACCTCCAATAGTTGATCCGTGGTATAACAAACCTAGGCGTAATTATGACTGGCCTGCTCGAGAAGGAAGTGGACATCGCAGGAATCCATCGTGGCGTAGTGAGAGATGGCAATCTCAAGGTGGTTACCAGCATCCTAGACAGGATCACTATTATGACAGAAGACATAGGCCTTATTGATAGGCACCTATGTTTTTTTTAAAAAAAGTCATTTACTCATTGCCTGTGCAACTCATTTTGTAAGTAAATGTTTTGTAGTGTGAAATAAACAGTAAGGGCATGCAGTGGTTTATGTACAATCAATAAAGGCATGTTAATGTTTGTCCATCTGAAATACTTGATTTATATGAGTGTAGAAATGATGACAATATCTCTTGGTTACCACTATATCATACTATATTTTGCATTTAACAAGCACTTACAGAAACATCGAAAATAGTCACATTTGATGCAGTATGTGTCACGTCTACTTATTTTTCCTTCACACCACACATCAAGTAATTTCTGGATGTGCACTATCACAAATTTCTATATGTTTTTAGAAAGTTCAAACATATATCAGGAAATAATAATAGTGTACAAACCAATTAAACTTAAAAAAATCAGACAGCAACACAGCTGAGTATCTGACTGCTAAGTGAATTATGTTACTGTCTTTCCAAACAGCTTCCAAGTTACTGGTATTTGGAATCAATTGTTTGTGTATTTTCATTAAATAATGTTCTGGAATGTAGGTTGATGATGGTTTCCCCACACTGTTGGTTTAAAGACTGTTGCAGTCTGCCTTTGAAGGTCAAAGTTGCAGTACTCTACCACATTTGTATTGATGTTGTGCAAGTACCGTATTTACTCGAATCCAAGCCACACTTTTTTTTCCGGTTTTTGTAATCCAAAAAACCGCCTGCGGCTTAGAATCGAGTGCAAAGCAAGTGGAAGTTCTGAAAAATGTTGGTAGGTGCCACCACAACTAACTTCTGCCGTCGAATATATGTAGCGCTACACAGGCATGCTTTGTAGGCACAAAGATAAATACTGGCGCCAAAACCTCTGTGCCAGTAAATAAATTAAAAAAAAAAAAAGAGAGATGGTTGCTAATAGGAACCTGACGAAATGTGTATCACATGCAGTATTCTCTTCACCATAAGACAGAATACGAATATAAACATTTTGCCATGTATTCTTTCGTGTTTGCTGCTATCTCATTTAAATCCTGTTTGCCTAATGAACTACAAAACTAGAGTGAGACAACAGCAAATGCAGAAGAATACACATATCGTGTCATGTTTATATTCGTATTATTTTTATACCGAATAGTGATACAGTCAGAAATGAAGCACGGCAACTGACTAGATTTTTAAATCTAAGATGACTCTAATTTCTGTGCAGAATTTGATGTACTAAAGAAGCGGCCGCAAAGATTTTCAAATGGAGAAAAATGTTCGCCTAACTCTCGTTCAGAACATCTTCTATCATACGCAGTCTATTATTTGATTCTTGTTAATCATTATCAAAGAAAGCAGCAGTGTAAGTAAGAACAAATAGCAGTCTCTTGCCATTGTTTCGCTAATTAGACGATTCCTCTCTCTTTTTTTTTTTTTTTTTTTTTTAATTGTAAGCGTCGATAGCGTGCACAAAAGCAAGCCGTGCCGCGAGCGGCTACAGGACGTAAACACGCACTATCAGAATGCGACAAACAATGCATGACACTGTACAGTAATACATTTTCAGCTTAGAGTGACCTAAACACCTATAACAAAGAAAACGGCACTTATCAGATCAAAGCAAAATAAGCAATCGTTTCAAACCAGACGAGTCACGTGAAAAAGGAATGGTACCCGTATAAATACGGATGGAGCGGCTGGCGCATAGCAATGGCTACCTGGTAAAGCTTAACTGCTAAGCTTACGACTCGAACCAAACTACTGTAGCTGTATCGTCTTTCATTCGACCTAAATTGTGTCTCGTGTTACAATGGACCAACTTTGTTTCGATTTGGAGGTGCGGCCTAAAACTTTTCTCTCCCTTTGAATTTCGAGTCTCAAATTTTACGTGTGGCTTAGATTCGGGAATTTTTTTTTCCTTTATTTCGAGTCTCATTTTTCAGGTGTGGCTTAGATTCGAGTAAATACGGTAAAGTGGCTGATGTACGTTTCATTTTGCTATTTTGATTTGTTTTTTGAGAGTCAGCAGTAAATTTCTTATTAAACCTACTCGGATGTAGTCTTTAAGAGGTGTCATTCTGCTGTTGAGTAAAGGACTGTTACTAACTTGTCCATGGCATTACACTCTGTGACGCAACTGTGTCTGTAAAGGTCCGTTTGCACGTACAGTATATTTTACACCTGCCGTAGTTCATAAATTTCACCTTCTTGCACTTGGAAACATTTGCAGAAGTACTATCACTACGTTCTTGTCTTCAGACTTCTTTTCCTCTGTTGCAATGCGTGGGCCAGCCTGAAGAGTTACCTCAAAGTCCAGCCACTACTGAATAATTTTGGACTCGTCTTGTTTGTAATATGTGTATTCAACTCCTGTTACAAATTCATACATTGCACTTTTACAGCTGTTTACAATCCCAAGTTATATAGTCCTAGCCTGTCTCTCACATATCTGGGCTATCAACCAGTGACTAAATATTCTTCATAAAGATATCAACAGCAAAGTCTTCAACTCCTGGCAGTTCCATGGACCAGACCTTATCTTCTAGGTGTGATGTAAGTGGATGGAGTAATCACTCACTGCAGCAAGTGCCACAGTGTGCTGTAATATCACCATTCCATTTTGCAGATACGCTGTATTCACTCCAGCATAATACATGTACAAAGAAAACAAAAAATTGTGTTCACAGAAGGCGGGTCTCAAACGTGTACTGAACTAAAAAGAACATTCCTTTTAAAAGTCGCGGACGTCATTCATCAGATTGAAAGAGCAAAATATAACAAACAGCTTTAAGCCAAAGGCCCTCCCCTTAGATGGATGATGTTACGATGATCTTATCCTACATATAAAATAAATCAGCATCAACTGTTTATCAACTCATAACTAGTTTTTTCACCCCCATTATGTCTTCCATCCTAAACAAATACTGCAGTTCATAACACCTTACTGTACAATGAATTTAGTCTGTCTAAGATTTAAACACCCCCCCCCTTTCCCAAGAACCATGGACCTTGCCGTTGGTTGGGAGGCTTGCGTGCCTCAGCGATACAGATAGCCGTACCACAATCGAGAGGTATTTGTTGAGAGGCCAGACAAACGTGTGGTTCCTGAAGAGGGGCAGCAGCCTTTTCAGTAGTTGCAGGGGCAACAGTCTGTATGATTGACTGATGTGGCCTTGTAACACTAACCAAAACAGCCTTGCTGTGCTGGTACTGCGAACGGCTGAAAGCAAGGGGAAACTACGGCCGTAATTTTTCCCGAGGGCATACAGCTTTACTGTATGGTTAATGGATGATGGCGTCCTCTTGGGTAAAATAATCCGGAGGTCAAATAGTCCCCCATTCGGATCTCCGGGCGGGGACTACTCAAGAGGACGTCGTTATCAGGAGAAAGAAAACTGGCGTTCTACGGATCGGAGCGTGGAATGTCAGATCCTTTAATTGGACAGGTAGGTTAGAAAATTTAAAAAGGAAAATGGATAGGTTAAAGTTAGATATAGTGGGAATTAGTGAAGTTCGTTGGCAGCAGGAACAAGACTTCTAGTCAGGTGAATACAGGGTTATAAATACAAAATTAAATAGGGGTAATGTAGGAGTCAGTTTAATAATGAATAAAGAAATAGGAGTGCGGGCAAGCTACTACAAACAGCATAGTGAACGCATTATTGTGGCCAAGATAGACACGAAGCCCACGCCTACTACAGTAGTACAAGTTTATATGCCAACTGGGTCTGCAGATGACGAAGAAATTGAAGAAATGTGTGATGAAATAAAAGAAATTATTCAGATAGTGAAGGGAGACGAAAATTTAATAGTCATGGGTGACTGGAATTCGGTAGTAGGAAAAGGGAGAGAAGGAAACGTAGTAGGTGAATATGGATTGGGGCTAAGAAATGAAAGAGGAAGTCGCCTGATAGAAGTTTGCACAGAGCACAACTTAATCATAGCTAACACTTGGTTCAAGAATCATAAAAGAAGGTTGTACACATGGAAGAAGCCTGGAGATACTGACAGATTTCAGATAGATTACATAATGGTAAGACAGAGATTTAGGAACCAGGTTTTAAATTGTAAGACATTTCCAGGGGCAGATGTAGACTCTGATCACAATCTATTGGTTATGAACTGTAGATTAAAACTGAAGAAACTGCAAAAAGGTGGGAATTTAAGGAGATGGGACCTGGGTAAACTAAACCAGAGGTTGTACAGAGTTTCAGGGAGAGCATAAGGGAACAATTGACAGGAATGGGGGAAAGAAATACAGTAGAAGAAGAATGGGTAGCTTTGAGAGATGAAGTAGTGAAGGCAGCGGAGGACCTAGTAGGTAAAAAGCCAAGGGCTAGTAGAAATCCTTGGGTAACAGAAGAAATACTGAATTTAATTGATGAAAGGAGAAAATATAAAAATGCAGTAAATGAAGCAGGCAAAAAGGAATACAAACGTCTCAAAAATGAGATTGACAGGAAGTGCAAAGTGGCTAAGCAGGGATGGCTAGAGGACAAATGTAAGGATGTAGAGGCTTATCTCACTAGGGGTAAGATAGATATTGCCTACAGCAACATTAAAGAGACCTTTGGAGAAAAGAGAGCCACTTGTATGAATATCAAGAGCTCAGATGGAAACAAAGTTGTAAGCAAAGAAGGGAAAGCAGAAAGGTGGAGGGAGTATATAGAGGGCCTATACAAGGGCGATGTACTTGAGGACAATATTATGGAAATGGAAGAGGATGTAGATGAAGATGAAATGGGAGATAAGATACTGCGTGAAGAGTTTGACAGAACACTGAAAGACCTGAGTCGAAACAAGGCCCTGGGAGTAGACAACATTCCATTAGAACTACTGACATCCTTGGTAGAGCCAGTCCTGACAAAACTCTACCATCTGGTGAGCAAGATGTATGAGACAGGCGAAATACCCTCAGACTTCAAGAAGAGTATTATAATTCCAATCCCAAAGAAAGCAGGTGTTGACAGATGTGAAAATTACCGAACTATCAGTTTAATAAGTCACAGCTGCAAAATACTAACACGAAGTCTTTACAGATGAATGGAAAAACTGGTAGAAGCGGACCTCGGGGAAGATCAGTTTGGATTCCATAGAAATGTTGGAACACGTGAGGGAATACTAACATTACGACTTATCTTAGAAGAAAGATTAAGAAAAGGCAAACCTACGTTTCTAGCATTTGTAGACTTGGAGAAAGCTTTCGACAATGTTGACTGGAATACTCTTTCAAATTCTGAAGGTGGCTGGGGTAAAATACAGGGAGCGAATGGCTGTTTACAATTTGTACAGAAACCAGATGGCAGTTACAAGAGTCGAGGGGCACGAAAGGGAAGCAGTGGTTGGGAAGGGAGTGAGACAGGGTTGTAGCCTATCCCTGATGTTATTCAATCTGTATATTGAACAAGCAATGACAGAAACAAAAGAAAAATTCGGAGTAGGTATTAAAATCCATGGAGAAGAAATAAAAACTTTGAGGTTTGCCGATGACATTGTAATTCTGTCAGAGACAGCAAAGGACTTGGAAGAGCAGTTCAACGGAATGAACAGTGTCTTGAAAGGAGGGTATAAGATGAACATCAACAAAAGCAAGACGAGGATAATGGAATGTAGTCAAATTAAGTCAGGTGATGCTGAGGGAATTAGATTTGGAAATGAGACACTTAAAGTAGTAAAGGAGTTTTGCTATTTGGGGAGCAAAATAACTGATGATGGTCTAAGTAGAGAGGATATAAAATGTAGACTGGCAATGGCAAGGAAAGCGTTTCTGAAGAAGAGAAATTTGTTAACATGGAGTATTGATTTAAGTGTCAGGAAGTCGTTTCTGAAAGTATTTGTATGAAGCGTAGCCATGTATGGAAGTGAAACATGGACGATAACTAGTTCGGACAAGAAGAGAATAGAAGCTTTCGAAATGTGGTGCTACAGAAGAATGCTGAAGATTAGATGGGTAGATCACATAACTAATGATGAAGTATTGAATAGGATTGGGGAGAAGAGAAGTTTGTGGCACAACTTGACTAGAAGAAGGGATCGGTTGGTAGGACATGTTCTGAGGCATCAAGGGATCACCAATTTAGCATTGGAGGGCAGTGTGGAGGGTAAAAATCGTAGAGGGAGACCAAGAGATGAATACACTAAGCAGATTCAGAAGGATGTAGGTTGCAGTAGGTACTGGGAGATGAAGAAGCTTACACAGGATAGAGTAGCATGGAGAGCTGCATCAAACCAGTCTCGGGACTGAAGACCATAACAACAACAACAAGTTTTAAACAATATTGAACCACCTTAGCTTGGTTTCAAGCTCTTACATGTACATGGGCTTGCAGTCTGGTAAGAAAAATTCTATTTTCACACTAACGGTCTTCATAGAATATGATTCTCTTTTAAGTTTCACTACACACACACACACACACACACACACACACACACACACACAAGATTGTCCACAGAGTACATTGCAGGTTCAACTACAGACTGTTTATAAAACAGGTAAGAGACTCTTCGGTATAGAAAACTTATCCTGTTATCCATTTTCTTTTAATACTTTGCTAAGTTGCAATACTTTGAAGAAAACCTTACAAAGTTTTAAGGCAATGTAACTAAATTTGGCACAGTTATTAAGAAACTTTATATGGATACACAGATACTTTTTCATGCTCATTGTAATTATACGAGGGCCGTTCAGAAAGTAATCTCCGGTTGATTTAAAAAAATACACCAAGTTAAATAAAAATATTTTAATATATACATCTTACAACTACATCTTTGCACTATTTTTCTACATAGTCTCCATAGCGATTGAGGCACTTATCGTATCTCTTCACAAGCTTTGAAATTCCTTCTGCATAAAAGTCAGCCGCTTGTGCCTGGAGCCAGCCTGTGACCGCATCTTTGAGCTCTTCGTCGTCAGCAAACCGCTGTGACCCGAGCCATTTCTTCAAATGCATGAAGAGGTGATAATCACTTGGCGCCAGGTCTGGGCTGTAAGGTGGATGGTTGATAACGTCCCACTTGAAGGACTCAAGAAGGGCCGTTGTTCTGCGAGCAGAGTGAGGACGGGCGTTATCGTGCAAAAAAACGATACCGGAAGTCAGCATACCACGGTGTTTGTTCTGTATAGCCTGTCGTAACTTTTTTATTGTTTCACAGTACACGTCTAGATTAATGGTCGTACCACGTTCCATGAATTCAACCAACAACACCCCTTTGGCATCCCAAAACACCGTTGCCATCAGTTTTCTGGCAGAAAAATCTTGCGAGGCTTTTCTTGGTTTGGTAGGCGAATTTGAATGTGCCCACATCTTTGATTGTTCTTTTGTCTCAGGGTTCACGTACTTAATCCAGGTTTCGTCACCGGTCACGATTCTGTTTAACAATGGTTCTCCTTCGGCCTCATAACGTGACAGAAAGTCTAATGCAGAGGCCATTCTTTGAGTTTTGTGGTGGTCGGTAAGAATTTTGGGCACCCATCGTGCACAGAACTTACGGTAACCCAATCTTTCTGTCACTATCTAGTACAAGATAGTCTTAGAAATCTGTGGAAAACCAGTAGACAACTCCGACATTGAGAAACGTCGATTTTCACGAACTTTTGCATCAACTGTCTGAACGAGTTCGTCAGTCACCAATGATGGTCTACCACTCTTCTCTTCATCATGAACGTTTTCTCGTCCACCCATTCACGGACAACTCCTTCACTCATAACTCTTGGTCCGTACACGGCACAAAGCTCACGATGAATAGCTGCTGCAGAATATCCTTTGGCTGTAAAAAACCTTATGACAGCACGCACTTCACATTTGGCGGGGTTTTCTATTGCAGCACACATTTCAAACTGCCACAAAAACTAAACTAGCGCAGGTACGACGTTCACTCGACCACGGCTTGATGCCGACTGACCTGTTGAGTGCGTCAACGCACAGATGGCGTCGATACTCCCCCCACAACCCGCACTGTGACCAATCGGAGGTTACTTTCTGAACCGCCCTCGTATATTTGTAGTTATAAACAACTGAAATTTTTTCAACTAGGTGAGTATAAATGCCCCCCCCCCCCTTTTTTTTTAAATCTGTCGGAACAAAATTTGAGTATTTTTGTACAAAGTTCGGCTTACCATTGTTACAATTATCTGTGGAGCTGATTACTGATTTCTTCCTTTGCTAGATTTTTACAATTCTCCAAATTTATGTGAAAGAAATGTGCCAATTGTAGGGCTTTTCTCATTTGTAAATGCTTTATTACTGTAGTAAATGAGAATTCGTTGCACAGATTATTTCACTGTAGTATTGACTAATTGCATGCCAAATTTAAGGACTATGATGTCAGTGTTTTGTGAGTAAAAGGTACATAAAGCTGCCAAAATGTAAGTTGTAGGAAACATGAATCAAAGATTTAACAGTGTGTATAGTGGACCTTACGTTGCCTGGGTGAACTAGTGCAAACCATATGAATTCTCCTCTTCATCCTCAAGCAGTCTTTTCTTTGCATGTCATCTTAGGTTAGCCTGATTTTCAAATTGAGTAACAGTATTGTCAGCTGCATTAATTCTCCTGATATTGATTTCTTTCAATATCGACACTGTGAAAACTCCTGGATCAGGTCCTAGCCCCGTGGAGTCCATAGTCAGCCATGATTAGTACAGTTAAAAATTAAACAAGCATCATACACTGTAACTTCATCAACACTTGTGGAAAGAAATGTTGTCTTGGAGCATGTTTTCCTATCGGAGAGCTGTAACTTTCTTTAGGATTTTGAGTTTTTTCATGCACATGCTTTTGTAGAAGTTCTTTATTTGCTAAACACCAAAAATTCCCCACTTTGTGACTGCATAAAACTGGAAGAAAACACAGCAGCAATAAATAATAAGAGGAAATACAGAACAACAAAGAGTCGTGGTCCCATGCAAGCTTTTGTTAGTTATTATTTTTATCACACTTAGGAGTGGAATTGGAGCATAATATTCAGGAACTGAAATTTCAGTACCATGTAATAAATGCAGATCAAGTAAAAAATTTTTCACAAATTTGGTCACTTTCGCATACAACCCCCCCTTAATGTCACTAGCCCACAGAAACTACAAAAATGAGTAATTGCATTAAAGTGAAACCCCTCCCTTAAGATCATTTGCAATCCCAACCATGTCATTCAGCACTTTAATCAAAACTCTATGAAATTCCCCATTACTAGCACTTAATCTAGATGGTTAGCTACTGAGCCAGGATATTTTCATTCCAACATGCCTAAGTACATTCACAAATTTGTGCTTTTCTTTGACACTTTATAGGATTTAACAGGCACTCATGGTAGGTTGTAACGGATTAAGTATTACATGCATGACGTTACGTCCATAACCAGAAATCGTTCTGTTGAGGAATGCACAGCTCTTTGTTGCTCCTTAGCCAATATTCATTTCCCCTATGCCTTATGCAGACAGTGAAGCTCAGGCATGCGCTTCCTTGTTTATTCATTTAGCGAACTATTACATAACTTCAAGGAGCTGCACTATCTAGTTAAATTCTTCCTATCTTTGAATAAGGCTTTGAATAATTGTCACATCACGCCATTGTCAGATTGTTAAACACACTGTTAAATGCAGAAAAATGCTTCCAGAACAATCCTAAATTGTTACAGCAATATTGTTCCTTCATCTCCTTTTACTCCCATTATGGCATAGGTCCTCCCTTGAAAGGGTCCACCTAATCAATTAACATTGAGGTGTATTATCCCGAACAGCATGAGTATCTGTCTACCCTGCAACGACTTTTCTATTCTCAAAACAGCATTCTCAATTTAACAGCTGGCACTTAACTTCTGGACTGCCTTTTTTACCCGTCTGCTTTGCATCATACGCTTTCCTCTCTCTGAGTTCCTGTTTTAAAGACTTGTACATTAATCCTTGTCCTATGTCAACATGCCTACCTAGATATTAGCTTGTCATCCCACCCCCTTCCCAGCCCCACCCCCTCATTGAACATGGCGATGCCAACATCTAGGTCTTGTAGCTGTGGCTGAATGAGTATAGTTTAATATACTATTTATTATTTTATTTTAGAATATGGGTTTGCTATTATGAAGGTCTTTTACGTAACACCTGTTAACATCTTTTTTTGCTGGTGGGTTGCATTTAAGATGACCTGCTCACCAAAAGATAGTATTTTCATCATGTAATTTGAGAGTGTGTTACTCTTCATATTTAACACTTAGTATGTCACTGTTTGATTCAATCACGAAATGGCATTAGGTTAAACAGTAGTATACATTGTATTTATTTATCTGTAATAGTTCAATTTCTACAGCAACTTGTTTATGCAGCGAATTTTGGAGAAAAACATTTAGTTTTCAGTGCCGTTACTTGGGACTTCATATATCTAATACAACTCAAACTATGTTCGGTTTCTCTCAGTATTCATGGAATTGTATTATGCCCCACATTAAGTAGTCTGGAGTATACAATACATCATTATTATTGATGGTCATTCTTAAAGAAAATAATGATTAGGTGAAACAATTTTTTGAATTCCACAGGCATACTTCAAATTATAAAATGGGTCATATGAATGAGAGACCTGACAGTTTGAGTGATATTAGATGCATGATGTCCCGTATATTGGTATAGAAACCCAAACATGTCTCCAAAATTCACAGCATAAACAAATTGTTGTAGTGATTAAGCTATTGTAGATAAATAAATATAATTTAAGCTGCCCTTCATCTAATGTCATACAGTGGAGGCATCCGAAGTATTACAGATGAAGAGGAATGCACTCTAAAAGTATGGTATAAAAATGCTACTTGTTCATGAGCAGGTACCTTTACAAGGGTTTATTTTGTAGCAGCAGTATTGTTGAAAGCGGAAGAAAAAAAATTTTTTTTTTTGTTATGGTTTGGAAGTGGGTTACGTATTATTGAGTATATATAGGCGGGATAAAATTGTATGGTAGATTCGGTAAAGAGGAGAAGGTGAATACAAAGTGAAACTACTTGCAAAAACAGAAAGGGAAAATAAGATGACAGGAAAGGTTTCGAAATGCAACAGTGACAATAACAAACGTAATTGTTGGGTTCAAATTAATGATATGAATATAATAGAGGGAAACATTCCACGTGGGAAAAATATATCTAAAAACTCAGATGATTCGACTTACCGAACGAAAGTGCTGGCAGGTCGATAGACACACAAACATACACATGAAATTCAAGCTTTCGCAACAAACTGTTGCCTCATGAGGAAAGAGGGAAGGAGAGGGAAAGACGAAAGGATGTGGGTTTTAAGGGAGAGGGTAAGGAGTCATTCCAATCCCGGGAGCGGAAAGACTTACCTTAGGGGTATTCATATAATTAATTTGAACCCAACAATTACGTTTGTTATTGTCACTGTTGCATTTCGAAACCTTTCCTGTCATCTTATTTTCCCTTTCTGTTTTTGAAAGTAGTTTCACTTTGTATTCACCTTCTCCTCTTTACCGAATCTACCATACAATTTTATCCCGCATATATATACTCAATAATACGTAACCCACTTCCAAACCATAACCAAAAAAAATTTTTTCTTCTTCCGCTTTCAACAATACTGCTGCTACAAAATCCACCATTTCCAGTTCACAAACAGTTCCTTTCAGCTATTAAACAGCCATTTCGGCTAGTTCCAATAACTTTCGCTTTTTTCCAATTTCCGTTTTTCCCACATCACTGATCTTTTTTAGCCGCTTCCCACAGGTTTTAACGTCATTATTTCTTCGTCAGACAATTGTTAGCCTCATTTTCACAATCTGTCACCACAAAACCACTCCTTTTAATACATTTACACCCAGTTTTTTCGAAATTTTCCCGAATTGCTCCACCTTTTAACGTGTTTTGGCGGCAACACAACCACATAACCTTTGTGCACATCGTTGTTTACCAACCCGAGTTCACCACAGGATCAACATAGCCCAGCTATAACCAACACCTTTTCGCCTTTTTCACACCAGATCTCCAGTTGCTTTCTAGTTCACCTTATCTTTCGCCATATATTTTTATTTTCATTTCAGCCTCATGTTACACTTTCCACCTTCTAATACCATGTCACCCTCACAACATCCCCACAACGACCCCATTAAGTTTTATTTACATTCCCTCCGCAAACATGCCTTCGCCCTAGCCAGATTACACTCCCATATTTTATTTTCTCAGGCTTGTCTGACGTTTGGCATTACCCCCAAAGGCCTCACACTTAAAGTTCCCATCTCTGGCTGTAACCCTTCTTTCCATCAGTCCCTATAGCAGTTCCAAACTGAACAATCCATTGCCCTCACCCACCTAATCCTTCACCCACACATCAACTCAGCCAATGAACACACCTGTCAACTCCTATCCTTATTAAAAGTCCTCAATCTTTCCTCTCCCACATCCACACCGGCTGTTCCGAGCATCCTCCTACAGGCCAATCGCAAATTAGAACAGCATGCCACCCTCCACCTCAAAAACTATCCAATCTCCTGGTTTCCCACCTCCGGAAAGGCAACTCACTCACCCTTCACAACCTTTCCAGCAAACCTCAACCTCCTCTCATTGCACACAAACCCAGTCTCTCCCATCTACTCGATCTCCCACTTCCAGCTCCACTCCCCCCAAAACCTCAAAATTCCAATCAGCACAATCTGGAACCACAACACCCTAATTCAGTACTTAACCTTTCCTCCAAACCTCTCTCCCAATCCGAAACGTCTGTCCTATCCAAAGGCCTCACCTTCAGCCCCACTCCCAGATTCAACCAAACAGCCCTTGTCAAAGATTTACTGTCCTACACCCATACTCTCTGCTGGAAATATCACTTTGCCACGAAGAAAAATGATCCTAATCCTACTCCAAATTGAACCCTGCCTGGAACAGTTCCGTCCTCCGTCACAGCGAGACCCACCTCCTCTTCCTCAAAATCACCCTCTCCAAACTTTCCAGGAATTTCTGACTTCCAGCCTTGCCTCTCAATCCTTCTTAAAAAACCTTAATCCTACTCCCAACATCACCACTGCTGAAGCCCAGGCTATCTGTGATCTGAAGGCTGACCGATCCATCGTCATTCTTCCGGCGGACAAGGGTTCCACGACCGTGGTACTTGATCGTCGGGAGTATGTGGCTGAGGGACTGCGTCAGCTTTCAGACAACACTACATACAAAGTTTGCCAAGGTAATCCCATTCCTGATGTCCAGGCGGAGCTTCAAGGAATCCTCAGAACCTTAGGCCCCCTACAAAACCTTTCACCTGACTCCATCAACCTCCTGACCCCACCAACACCCCACACCCCTACCTTCTACCTTCTTCCTAAAATTCACAAACCCAATCATCCCGGCCGTCCCATTGTAGCTGGCTACCAAGCCCCCACAGAACGTATCACTGCCTACGTAGATCAACACCTTCAACCCATTACATGCAGTCTCCCATCCTTCATTAAAGACACCAACCACTTTCTCGATCGCCTGGAATCCCTACCCAGTCTGTTACCCCCAGAAACCATCCTTGTAACCATTGATGCCACTTCCTTATACACAAATATTCCGCACATCCAGGGCCTCGCTGCGATGGAGCACTTCCTTTCACGCAGATAACCTGCCACCCTACCTAAAACCTCTTTCCTCATTACCTTAGCCAGCTTCATCGTGACCCACAACTTCTTCACTTTCGAAGGCCAGACATACCAACAATTAAAGGGAACAGCCATGGGCACCAGGATGGCCCCCTCATACGCCAACCTATTCATGGGTCGCTTAGAGGAAGCCTTCTTGGTTACCCAGGCCTGCCAACCCAAAGTTTGGTACAGATTTATTGATTACATCTTCATGATTTGGACTCACAGTGAAGAAGAACTCCAGAATTTCCTCTCCAACCTCAACTCCTTTGGTTCCATCAGATTCACCTGGTCCTACTCCAAATCCCATGCCACTTTCTTTGACGTTGACCTCCACCTGTCCAATGGCCGGCTTCACACGTCCGTCCACATCAAACCCACCAACAAGCAACAGTACCTCCATTATGACAGCTGCCACCCATTCCACATCAAACGGTCCCTTCCCTACAGCCTAGGTCTTCGTGGCAAACGAATCTGCTCCAGCCCGGAATCCCTAAACCATTACACCAACAACCTGAAAACAGCTTTCGCATCCCGCAACTACCCTCCCGACCTGGTACAGAAGCAAATAACCAGAGCCACTTCCTCATCTCCTCAAACCCAGAACCTCCCACAGAAGAACCCCAAAAGTGCCCCACTTGTGACAGGATACTTTCCGGGACTGGATCAGACTCTGAATGTGGCTCTCCAGCAGGGATACGACTTCCTCAAATCCTGCCCTGAAATGAGATCCATCCTTCATGAAATCCTCCCCACTCCACCAATAGTGTCTTTCCGCCGTCCACCTAACCTTCGTAACCTCTTAGTTCATCCCTATGAAATCCCCAAACCACCTTCCCTACCCTCTGGCTCCTACCCTTGTAACTGCCCCCGGTGTAAAACCTGTCCCATGCACCCTCCCACCACCAACTACTCCAGTCCTGTAACCCGGAAGGTGTACACGATCAAAGGCAGAGCCACATGTGAAATCACCCACATGATTTATCAACTGACCTACCTACACTGTGAAGCTTTCTATGTGGGAATGACCAGCAACAAACTGTCCATTCGCATGAATGGACACAGGCAGACAGTGTTTGTTGGTAATGAGGATCACCCTGTGGCTAAACATGCCTTGGTGCACGGCCAGCACATCTTGGCACAGTGTTACACCGTCCGGGTTATCTGGATACTTCCCACTAACAGCAACCTGTCAGAACTCCGGAGATGGGAACTTGCCCTTCAGTATATCCTCTCTTCTCGTTATCCGCCAGGCCTCAATCTCCGCTAATTTCAATTTGCCGCCGCTCATACCTCACCTGTCTTTCAACAACATCTTTGCCTCTGTACTTCCGCCTCGACTGACATCTCTGCCCAAACTCTTTGCCTTTACAAATGTCTGCTTGTGTCTGTGTATGTGCGGATGGATATGTGTGTGTGTGCGCGAGTGTATACCCCTTCTTTCCCCCTAAGGTAAGTCTTTCCGCTCCCAGGATTGGAATGACTCCTTACCCTCTCCCTTAAAAGCCACATCCTTTCGTCTTTCCCTCTCCTTCCCTCTTTCCTGAAGATGCAACCGGTTGTGAAAGCTAGAATTTTGTGTGTATATTTTTGTTTTATTTGTGTGTCTATTGACGTGCCAGTGCTTTCGTTTGGTAAGTCACACACATATATATATATATATATATAAGAAAATTGAAATTAAAGGAAAGAGGTCCTTCTAATCATTGAGTCTTACATATGTATCTCGCTATCAGTTCTGAATTATGGGAATACCATCTCCTCTCCCCTCCCACCATGATGCGATAGTCTTCATACTATTTCATTAACTGGATGCCCTTCCTCAAATGGACTGTCTAGATGCTTGGATCTTTAAGATGCCGTTTTATATTATTTCCTGTAACTCCCCCACATACGGTTGTAATACTTGATATCAATGAGTTCTAGTTTCTCCTGACAAAGGAAGCTCCCCATCACATACTTCCCAGATTTAGTGGTACGTGGCCCAGTGATAGTCCGCCAAAAACTGAACACAGATCAAGCATGAAAATAGGAAGAAGATACACTAAACTGTGAAAAAGAAAGCAAAATAGAAACAATGAATGGTCCAGGCTCAAAATGTGCAATATTGAGGGAATGTGCATAGCCACAGCGTCATGGTTATGGGGTTACTGTGATGGGGCAGGTCCTATGCTTCAATCTCAAATGTGCCCTATGTATATATATGAATGAATGGTCCATCTGGTCATTGCCATGTCTATTATGCCGTAACGTCCGTTTGCAACAGCGAGGAGTATGAAAGAGACCACCTATTTGTTCTATGCAAGTAACACATGTTATGAATCTTGTGTTCTGTTTTATTAGCTTTGACTCTTGAATTCCTTTGTAACATAGTTCAGTCTATTTGGCATCTTGCCTGCTCTCTCTACTCATCACATGTGCTTGCGACAGTAGTACATTCTTACCACATGGCACATATATAGTATGACAATTGCCAAGACTACAGAAGAACAGATGTGTCGAAATGCCCAGACAGGAAGGTCATAATTTTGCAAAAAGAAAGGGGCATGAGGGAAGTCCAACACTGTGACCACACAAGCATGATGCCGTAGTTCTTGCAGTCCGCTCGATGTTGCACATCTCGAACTTGGACCATTCACTATTGCTATTTTGCTTATTTTTTTACAATTCAGTACACCTTCCTCATGTTTTCAAGCTCGACCTGTGTTCAGGTTTTCTTGGGCTATCCATTGTGCCATTTTGCCACTGAGGCAGCTGTGATGGGGCGTTTCCCTTGTGAGCACTAGAAGACCAGTGCTTTCCTTTACAATTTTTCTTGGAAGCTACCAAATAATAAAAAATTGTTGCAGACTGTTTACTGCAAAGAGCAAATAAAAAAATAAACATGGTAAACTATTATCTAATTCAATACGATTTGTAATAATAGCATCAAGTGGTTGTTGGAAAATGACATTAATGATTGACAATTATATTTTAGCTCCAGGATGGTCAAACAGGAATAAAATCTAAAATTTGTTCATTCTGAAAGTTTAGATTGACCAAAATAAAAAGACTGTTGCTACTTTCCTTGAAAATTACAACAAAATTACCCATCAGATGAATGTCAAGGTAATTTACTGGTATTATTTGATACTACCATAACTGAAAAATCAGGATGTAGTCAAAGAATATTTTATTAGAGATAGACATAAAGGAATAGATTGCTTTCATTTAGCTCAAACATATTCGAAGATACCAAAACAATTAGTGAAAGCTAATCTTAATTTTGTACGTATGACAAAAATTTGAGCCATATATACTATGAGTTCGTTTGTGGTGATTTAAAGTTTGATAATTTTCAAGAAATACATAGCAAATGTTGTGGTAAAATCAGTTTGTTTTTTAGGCATGACAAGGAAGCGTAATGGTGAGTACAGGTAAAAATCAAAACCTTTCTAACAACATAATCATGCTAAACAAAAACCTGTTGAAGATTTAATACCTCAAAATTAGAACTGGTAAACATGATAACATAAACATTACTGTAAACATTAAACATAAATGTTAGAATAAATTAATAATTTAATTTTATATCTTAATTAAATGTTGGCAAAATATGACCCAGAAATTTTTTAAAAAACCTGAACCAAACGGGAAAAAGGTTGATTTAAAAGGAGTATTCAGGCTTTGGAAGAAAGAACCCAGAACTGAATATGAAAATTATAATAAAACATTATCCTGTTATTGATGCAAATGAACAAGTTAAACAAATGATTGAAGGTTTAGGTGAAAATGTTTTGAAAGCTATTGAGGTAAACAGAGAAGTTGAATAACCAATTATTCTCTATCACTATTATCAACATTATGAAGAATTTGGAGACGTACCACAAATTAAACAATATGACAGTGAAAAAACAAAATTATACAGAATTAAACGTTATATTGAATAAATACGAAGAAGAGACAGTAGAAGAAAATGAAATGATAGGATAAAAAAGTTAGATAATAAAGAACAGAAGGTTAAAAAATGTAAGTGAAAGAATTTTGGAGTGTGTTAACAACAGCAAACAAGATGTTCTTGGATTAAGACCAGTAGGTATGTTGGTAATTCACCAGTAAAACTTGATGGAAATACATAATTGGCGAAAGAGAATATGAAGGAACACATGGGGTAATGAATCTTTTAACTAAAAAACTTTATTATTGATGATATGAGTGAAAAATTTGATTCTACAGATTTATCAAAATGTGGAAATACATTATTAGATTCAGGAGCATTAAATACTACTAATTTCCAAATAAAATAAAATCAAGTTGATGTATTAAATACAATAATTTAATAAAAGAAATTTATAATGCATACATTATAGAATTAAAATAATTATAGTAAGTACAGATTATTATTCAGAAGGTGAGAAAGTGAATTAATAGAAATATTAGCCATAATTCATTCTGAAGAATTGGCTGGAAATAAACATAAAAAGTAGAAAATGAATTAGAAGCAAAAAATTGAAAATGTTCAATCTTTGGAATCAAATATTTTAAACAGTTTTATAAAGAATTACGTAACATTATTGACACAGCTAAAGGGAGCAACAAATGTATAATTTTGAATATGATTTTAAGCTTATAAGAACTCTTGTTGTTGGTAAAAGTATAAACAAAGGTTTGAAATTTGAGGATTTTGATGGTACAGTATGTGTGCAAAGTAAGCTACATAATAAACAATTATAATCAATCAATAGTGGTACATAAATCAAATTTTTAACTGTAAGATTAAAAGGTACAATAAAAAAATATCCCGTGAAATAAATTAGGTTTGTTGATACTTTATATAAATGGATTCCCACATTAGGTGTTTGAAGTGTAGAAAATTTACTGAAATGCATCATCCTCAAACAGGAATAACTACAATGGAAGACAGGATTGAGGGTGTTTGTACAATATATTAACCTAAAATGTATAAACATGTTAAAAATTGTAAATATTTGTGAGATAAATGTTTGTGAAGAAGTTATTAATGAATTACATAAAACAATAAGAAAAAGTTTTAATGTAAGAAATCTTTTCCTTGGTAGAGATGATTATGGCAACTTTGCTGAGTAGAAAGGGATTCCAGAAACTTGAAATGAATTTAAAAAATAAGTAAGTAATGTGGATATTTATTACTGTTTATTGATACACTTTCAAAATTTGGTTAGTCTTTTTCAGTTACAGGTAAAACAGATAAAAATGTACCTGATTCTTTTGAAACAAACAGATAATGGTAAAGAATTGAACTACAAAGAATTTCACGAACAAACGAAAAAATATGTAAATCCTTACCCAACTATTACTGAATTAAAAGCATCTGATGTTGAATGATTTAATAGAACATTGAAGGAAATCATGTGAAAGAGAACTGACTTACAAGGAACTTATAAATGGACTGAATTGCTTGTAAAGTTGGTTGACATACACAATAATACAGAACATTCAGTAGTGAAGATAAAACCAAAAGATGTAACCAAGAAAGGAAAAGGTTTTATTCCAAACTGTTGATGTGACAAACATTGTAAATACTAAACCGAAATATAAAGTAGGTTATCAAATCAGAATTGTATTGTTGTTGTGATCTTCAGTCCTGAGACTGGTTTGATGCAGCTCTCCATGCTTCTCTATCCTGTGCAAGCTGCTTCATCTCCCAGTACCTACTGCAACCTACATCCTTCTGAAGCTGCTTAGTGTATTCATCTCTTGGTCTCCCTCTACGATTTTTACCCCCCACGCTGTCCTCCAATGCTAAATTGATGATCCCTTGATGCCTCAGAACATGTCCTACCAACCAATCCCTTCTTCTAGTCAAGTTGTGTTACAAGCTCCTCTTCTCCCCAATTCTATTCAATACCTCCTCATTAGTTATGTGATCTACCCATCTAATGTTCAGCATTCTTCTGTAGCACCACATTTGGAAAGCTTCTATTCTCTTTTTGTCTAAACTATTTATCATCCACGTTTCACTTCCATACATGGCTACACTCGATACAAATACTTTCAGAAACGACTTCCTGACACTTAAATCTATACTCGATGTTAACAAATTTCTCTTCTTCAGAAACGCTTTCCTTGCCATTGCCAGTCTACATTTTATATCCTCTCTACTTCGACCGTCATCAGTTATTTTGCTCCCCAAATAGCAAAACTCCTTTACTACTTTAAGTGTCCCATTTCCTAATGTAATTCCCTCGGCATCACCTGACTTAATTTGACTACATTCCATTATCCTCGTTTTGCTTTTGTTGATGTTCGTCTTATACCCTCCTTTCAAGACACTGTCCAGTCCCTTCAACTGCTCATCCAGGTCCTTTGCTGTCTCTGACAGAATTACAATGTCATTGGCGAACCTCAAAGTTTGTATTTCTTCTCCATGGTTTTTAATACCTACTCCGAACGTTTCTTTTGTTTCCTTTACTGCTTGCTCAATATACAGATTGAATAACATCGGGGATAGGCTACAACCCTGTCTCACTCCCTTCCCAACCACTGCTTTCCTATCATACCCCACGACTCTTAGAACTGCCATCTGCTTTCTGTACAAATAGTAAATAGCCTTTTGCTCCCTGTATTTTACCCCTGCCACCTTCAGAATTTGAAAGAGAGTATTCCAATCAACATTGTCAAAAGCTTTCTCTAAGTCTACAAATGCTAAAAACGTAGGTTTGCCTTTCCTTAATCTTTCTTCTAAGATAAGTCATAGGGTCAGTATTGCCTCACGTGTACCAACATTTCTACGGAATCCAAACTGATCTTCCCCGAGGTCGGCTTCTATCAGTTTTTCCATTCGTCTGTAAAGAATTCGCGTTAGTATTTTGCATCCGTGACTTATTAAACTGATAGTTCGGTAATTTTCACATCTGTCAGCACCTGCTTTCTTTGGGATTGGAATTATTATATTCTCCTTGAAGTCTGAGGGTATTTCACTTGTCTCATACATCTTGCTCAGCAGATGGTAGAGTTTTGTCAGGACTGGCTCTACCAAGGCTGTCAGTAGTTCTAATGGAATGTTGTCTACTCCGGGGGCCTTATTTCGACTCAGGTCTTTCAGTGCTCTGTCAAACTCTTCACGCAGTATCGTATCTCTCATTTCATCTTCATCTACATCCTCTTCAATTTCCATAATATTGTCCTCAAGAACATTGCCCTTGTATCGATTCTCTATATACTCCTTCCACCTTTCTGCTTTCCCTTCTTTGCTTACAACTGGGTTTCCATCAAAGTTCTTGATATTCATACAAGTGGTTCTCCTTTCTCCAAAGGTCTCTTTAATTTTCCTGTAGGCAGTATCTATCTTACCCCTAGTGAGATAAGCTTCTACATCCTTACATTTGCCCTGTAGCCATCTCTGCTTAGACATTTTGCACTTCCTGTCGATCTCATTTTTGAGACGTTTGTATTCCTTTTTGCCTGCTTCATTTACTGCATTTTTATATTTTCTCCTTTCATCAATTAAATTCAATATTTCTTCTGTTACCCAAGGGTTTCTACTAGCCCTCGTCTTTTTGACTATTTGATCCTCTGCTGCCTTCACTATTTCATCCCTCAAAGCTACCCATTCTTCTTGTACTGTATTTCTTTCCCACATTCCTGTCAATTGTTCCCTTATGCTCTCCCTGAAACTCTGTACAACCTCTGGTTTAGTCAGTTTATCCAGGTCTCATCTTCATAAATTCCCACCTTTTTGCAGTTTCTTCAGTTTTAATCTACAGTTCATAACCAATAGATTGTGGTCAGAGTCCACATCTGCCCCTGGAAATGTCTTACAGTTTAAAACCTGGTCCCTAAATCTCTGTCTTACCATTATGTAATCTATCTGAAATCATATAATCTATCTGATACCTTTTAGTATCTCCAGGGTTCTTCCATGTATACAACCTTCTTTCATGATTCTTGATCCAAGTTGTGCTCTGTGCAAAATTCTACCAGGCGGCTTCCTCTTTCATTTCTTACCCCCAATCCATATTCACCTACTATGTTTCCTTCTCTCCCTATTTGTACTCTCGAATTCCAGTCATCCATGACTATTAAACTTTCGTCTCCCTTCACTACCTGAATAATTTCTTTTATCTCATCATACATTTTATCAATTTCTTCATCATCTGCAGAGCTAGTTGGTATATAAACTTGTACTACTGTAGTAGGCATGGGCTTCATGTCTGTCTTGGCGACAATAATGCGTTCACTATGCTGTTTGTAGTAGCTTACCCATACTCATATTTTTTATTCATTATTAAACCTAGTCCTGCATTACACCTATTTGATTTTGTATTTATAACCCTGTATTCACCTGACCAAAAGTCTTGTTCCTCCTGCCACTGAAGTTCACTAATTCCCACTATATCTAACTTTAACCTATCCATTTCCCTTTTTAAATTTTCTAACCTACCTGCCCGATTAAGGGATCTGACATTCCACGCTCTGATCTGTAGAACGCCATTTTTATTTCTCCTGATAACGACGTCCTCTTGAGTAGTCCCCACCAGGAGATCCAAATGTGGGACTATTTGACCTCCAGAATATTTTACCCAAGATGATGCCATCATCATTTAATCCTACAGTGAAGCTGCATGCCCTCAGGAAAAATTACGGCTGTAGTTTCCCCTTGCTTTCAGCCGTTCGCAGTACCAGAACAGCAAGGCCATTTTGGTTAGTGTTACAAGGCCAGATCAGTCAATCATTCAGACTGTTGCCCCTGCAACTACTGAAAAGGCTGCTGCCCCTCTTCAGGAACCACACGTTTGTCTGGCCTCTCAGCATATACCCCTCTGTTGTGGTTGCACCTACGGTACGACTATCTGTATTGTTGAGGCACGCAAGCCTCCCCACCAACGCCAAGGTCCATGGTTCATGGGGGGAGGGGAAAAAATCAGAATTAGTGAACTGAAAACAATATTTGAAAAATAATATTCAGCTAAAAACCGCATTACATACAAATAGAGAATTTTTTATGGAGAAGTGAAAGGAAATTTTTGTGAACTCAAATTACAGAAAAATTATTATACAGATGTATATCTTCTTGAGAAAGGTTTGAGGTGGAAGGGAGATAAAAATATGTTAAACAGCTGGTTTTTATGATTCACATAGAAGATGGGTAAATAAAGATAATTTTTTATATGTAAATGTGTAGTCATACTTCATAGAATACACTTCAAATGAGAGAATTTGCAGCTTCATTTTTCTATCTGTATGTTGTCCTGATGATGATCACGTACATATCTATATTTATGAATCAATTAACTAATGAGTGTATGCAAAGTTTATTAATCTAAATGGTGTTGAAATCTCCATTGATGACAAATAGCTATGGAAAACAGTTGTAAGTTAATTAGTACTTAAATTTAACAAGTTACATTACTTTGTTTAAAATATTCATTGATGTTACTTTTTATCCTTTAGAATCGATAATTCCTTCTAATGTTTTTCTTTGAATGTTATCTTTATCAGGATATTCGACATATATTTCAGAAATAAAAGGAGCTAGTTTATGTCTAGGTTCATCATCTGAAACAGTATCTCTTGTTTTATTAGTTTTCTTTTCAATCCACAACTCTACCACATTTTTTCTTCAGTAAGAGGTGTATTGAACTCTATTGTTGGCTTAGTTAAAATATTTGTGTATATTGTGCTTCTGTATGCATTACCAAATCAACATATATAACTATATCTTCACAGAATACTTTAAAGTAACAAGAAAAATTCTCAAAGTGCATTTGATAAAATCCTTATCTCCTACTTCTATATAAACACCAAAAATTTTTCAATTACGCTTTCAGCAAGCTTGTAATTATAAAATTCTTGAACTGTTATATAAAACTCATTCTTCATCTGGCCTACCAGTAGTATATGTAGAGAATCTACCTTGTAAATTACACTACAGGAAATACTGCAACCAGGCAGAAAGTTTCGTGATATGGTTATATGTAATCATTATTAATTTTGGACCTGAGTCCATCATCATATGGTAGCGCTGAGTTCTTTCAAGTTTTACATTTGTGTCTTCCTGAAAAGCATTCCTTTACATAAGACAGAGGTTTGGTTTTCTTTTACAATCTGTGCTGATGAATGAACTGAACTAAAGTGTATCTTTTTTTAATGCAGTTCATTGGTCAGTAGAAGAAATCTGGTGTTAAAATCAGATTGATTCCATTTAAATTTAACTTTTAGAACATTCAATTAACTGAACATTTAAATAAATAAAAACAAAAATCAAACAATTCATGATTGTTCAAATTGATGAATATTACAGAGCAAATAATTTAACTGGATATAGTAAACTAAGAAAAGACAATTTAATTGATTTAATTATTAAACATCGTAACATTCAGGAAAATATTCGAGGAAATCTTTCGGAAAGATTACCAAATTTTCATGATTAAATTTTTGTAGATGAAGAAGCTAAAGAACTGAAATGAGTCCATTTTTTACCAGTGTATTTGGGAGACAAGGAAATAGAAAAACCATTAATATTTACCCTGTTGATAAAGCGTTTGAAGACACATTACAAACAATCTAAATTCGCTTGAACCAAATTTCTTCTTGAATGCATCAAAACCAGAAATTGTGAAAACAGTGAAAGTTTAATTTAAAAATACATAATGGGCTGAAGTTACTGTTTTTACTTGTTTGTGAATGTATGATTCAATCTGAAAGAAAAAGTGGAATTTAAATGACAAACACACAGTTATGGAACAGCAAATGTGTTTTGATTAACCTTTATAAAAGAGGAAGAAGAGAAATTATATTGTGAAAATGGGAACTTCAAACTTGTGCTTCAGGTTGAACATTAAAGAGAATGATTATATTACAATTAGCAATTAATAAAGAGATTCCATTAAGAGGTTTACATAATACCGAATTACCAGAAATAATAAAAAATAAAGAGTGTATTAATGTTGAAAACAATGATGAAATATATTTGTATCGCTATAATATCTGCATTGTATACTGTAAATAAAAAATTAATATATTTAGATGAAATCAGTTAGTATGCTTGGGCAATGAGTCAGTATTTACCATATGGAAATTTTCAATTGGAAGTTAATTTAGATACTAATGTGATGAAAATTTCATATAATTCTTGATAGGGATATATATTTGAAGTAGACTTATAATATCCAAAAGATTTACTTGATCAACATAAATATTTCTCATTATCTCCTGAAAATAAAATGTTGCCTGGACAAAGCACAAAGGCTGCTTCAGCTGCCACTGGCACTAAAGAAAGCAAGTTATTGCTTATTTTGAATGACAAACATAGCTATGTAGTTCACTATAGAATTATCAAACTATATTTGTCTATTAGGTATTAAAATAATAAAATCACATGGAGTTTTAAATTCAAGCAATTATATTGGTTACAAATATATAGACTTGATTACAGAATTGAGAACTAAAGCAAAAATTGATTTTGAAAAAGATTTCTGCACGTTAATGAGCAACTGAGTGTTTGGAAAAAGAATGCTAAATAAAAGAATTATAGAGGGTATAAAATTAGTTTCATATGCAAATAAGTGAGAAAAACGTATTGCGAAACAAAATTCTAAGAGAAAAAAATTTAATGAAAAATGTGCTGCAAGTCACATGAATGAAACGAAAATTATGTTCAGTTTAAATTTGTATTAGTCCACTTTATTTAGCTAATGAACTGATGTGTGTTTCACTATAGAGTTATGAAACCAAAATATGGACACTATCAAAATAATGATATTTACAGTTACAATACTGAAGATCTTTTTGAAGATATGGAGATGTAGCTTGGTAAATTTGGTCCTGGTACTATCCAAAAGAGAATATTTTTGACATTACACAAATAAATAAAAAAGCTTTAGGCAGAAGAAAGGATGAATGTAGTGGAAAAATCAATGAGGTATAATGATTAAATTGAAAAATAACAAGGAGTTAATACATGTATTGTAAAAAATAAGTTTAGAAGATTATAAAGACTACTTAATAAACCCGAAAAATATAGACCTGTGAGTATAAGCATTAAACATGAAATTTATTCAGTTGAGATAAATAAAAAATGCATTAAGTCCACATGATGATAAAGACATGGTTTTTGAAAATAAAATAAATAATTTACCATATGTACATTACCTAATTAAATAATTAGTATATAATGTGTATATTTAATTTTAGTTTTTCAATCTCTTCTTAATTTTTACGTCAGAGTCATCTTCTTTTAATGTTTTTCAATATATTCTTCAACTTCATCATAAAAAATGGGAATCCACTCTTCAGTTTTAACTTCATCTTTAATAACTGAAGTATTTAATTCAAATTTATTACATAACATATATACTTACTCTTCAACTGTGTAAATCCATTTGTTGTTTCCTGAGTCTGTTTATAATGAATAAAATTTAATACAAGAATATTATCTGGGTCTGGCATGACAGGCTCTGAATAAATTTAAATTCTATTATTAATTATTTTTCAACATAAATGGAATCACACTAAAGAAATTCAGCAACGCAAGTACTTCTAATTCATTAAAACAATGAGCTGGATGAAAATGTTTTATATAACTGGATGGGAATTTTTGAACACTAGATATGGAAAGAAAATTTGTATGGAGCTCAATAAGGAGTTTAAAAT